>NW_006408779.1:1122082-1123521 GCF_000296735.1 Chrysochloris asiatica | reverse complement strand
CACAACCACATCCACATCCACAACCACAACCACAACCATAACCACATCCACAACCACAACCACATCCACATGCACAACCACATCCACATCCACAACCACATCCACATCCACAACCACAACCACATCCACAACCACAACCACATCCACAACCACAACCACATCCACAACCACAACCACAACCACATCCACAACCACAACCACATCCACATGCACAACCACAACCACATCCACATCCACAACCACAACCACATCCACAACCACAACCACAACCACAACCACATCCACATCCACAACCACAACCACATCCACATCCACAACCACATCCACAACCACAACCACAAGCACATCCACAAGCACATCCACAACCACAACCACAACCACATCCACATCCACAACCACAACCACAACCACAAGCACATCCACAACCACAACCATATCCACAACCACAACCACATCCACATGCACAACCACAACCACATCCACATCCACAACCACATCCACATCCACAACCACAACCACATCCGCATCCACATCCACAACCACATCCACAACCACATCCACAACCACAACCACAAGCACATCCACAAGCACATCCACAACCACAACCACAACCACATCCACAACCACATCCACAACCACAACCACATCCACATCCACAACCACAACCACAACCACAAGCACATCCACATCCACAACTACAACCACATCCGCATCCGCAGCCACAACCACAACCACAACCACATCCACATCCACAACCACAACCACATCCACAACCACATCCACAACCACATCCACAAGCACAACCACAACCACATCCACAACCACATCCACAAGCACAACCACAACCACATCCACAAGCACAACCACATCCACAACCACAACCGCAACCGCAACCACAACCACATCAACAACCACAACCACAACCACATCCACAACCACATCCACAAGCACAACCACAACCACATCCACAAGCACAACCAAATCCACATCCACAACCACATCCACATCCACAACCACATCCACATCCACAACCACAACCACATGCACATCCACAACCACAACCACAACCACATCCACAACCACAACCACATCCACATCCACATCCACAACCACAACCACATACACAACCACATCCACAACCACAAGCACAACCACATCCACAACCACAACCACAACCACAAGCACAACCACATCCACATCCACAACCACAACCACATCCACATCCACAACCACAACCACATACACAACCACAGCCACATCCACAACCACAACCACATCCACAACCACAACCACAACCACATCCACAACCACATCCACAACCACAACCACAACCACATCCACAACCACATCCACAACCACATCCACATCCACAACCACATCCACAACCACATCCACATCCACACACAACCACAATCACAACCACCACAACCACAACCACA
>NW_006408779.1:1105350-1121304 GCF_000296735.1 Chrysochloris asiatica | reverse complement strand
ACAACCACATCCACATGCACAACCACAACCACATCCACATCCACAACCACATCCACATCCACAACCACAACCACATCCACATCCACAACCACAACCACAACCACATCCACAACCACAACCACATCCACATGCACAACCACAACCACATCCACATCCACAACCACATCCACATCCACAACCACAACCACATCCACATCCACATCCACAACCACATCCACAACCACATCCACAACCACAAGCACATCCACAAGCACATCCACAACCACAACCACAACCACATCCACAACCACATCCACAACCACAACCACAAGCACATCCACATCCACAACCACATCCACAAGCACATCCACAACCACAACCACAACCACATCCACATCCACAACCACAATGACAACCACATCCACAACCACAACCACATCCACAACCACAACCACATCTACATCCACATGCACATCCACCCCTACCTACTACCAGAAGGGAATAATATTGTTGTTGGTAGGTGTTATCCAGTCGGTGCCGACTCACAGTGGCCTGATGTACAATAGAATGAAACACTGTCCAGTCCTACACCTGCCTCACAATCAGTGTCATGATTGAGCCTGTTGTTGCAACCATTGTGTCAAAACGTCCCATTGAGGGTCTTCCTCTTTTTCTCTGACCGTCCATGTTACCAAGTCTGATATCCTTCTCCAGGTCCCTCCTGATAATGTGTCCAGAGAATGAGAGACAAAGTCTGTCCATCCTCACTTCTAAGGAACATCCTGCCTGTACTTCTTCCAAAACAGATTTGTGTGTTTATATGGAAGTCCATGGCATATTCAGGATTTGAGGGTCCCATTAGCATCCAGGAAAGCAGTGAGTATTTTCAGGAGTCTTAGCCCAGGTGACTTAAGGGGGATCTTTAAGGTGGTAGTGGACACAACAAAGTTGAAGTGAAGCTCAGCATACTCTTATTTTACAGATAAGTTTTTTATCTCAGGTGACCTACCTGCTGTTCTGAGAAGGAGGTTGTTTGTCCAGATGTGTTGTCTCTGTAAATCAATTTTCAGGATTTCCCTGAAGGAAACAGAGACAACATTTGTTGACTCTTATGGGAAATGATCTCCTGGAGTAGACAGCATTTGGATACTGGTGGTCATTCTTCGTTACACTTTATGGAAGCAGATGGTCTCTGTTCTCAAGGCAGTATGGCCAGACTGTGAGCTGGTCAATCCTACGAGACCAGGCTTTTGGGAGCACTCTGCGCTTAGAGCAAGGCTTGTGCAGCCTCCAGAGTGGATGCTCCATGGAGTGGCTCATGTGAGGACGGTTGAATTCCTGGTCCTGGTGTGCTTGGAGCAGATGGATACCTCTGTGCCAGTCCTCAGGCAGCCAGGAGCCAGCTGGCTGGAGTGAGCTGTCATCACTGCTAACAGCTCTGATAGAAACCGCAAGAGGAGGCTCTTCTGTGTGCAGGAGACCACTAGAGGAGGTTCCGGAGTGCAGCCTGTGTGCGGTTGTGTTCACGAGGATGAGGCTTCGTGGTAGTACCTACTGCTATGGTCAGATACCTGAGCTGATGTGACCTTACAGCCCTGTGCGTGCATACGTGTGTGTGTGTGTGTGTGTGTGTGTGTGTGTGAAACGTTCCTACCACATTGCTGCTGTCACCACAGCTGTGCCTGCTGGGCAGCTGACCATGACTTTATCTGCCCTTGGCCTCTCTTTCAAGTAGTCATGGGTGGCAATGCCCTATGCCAGCAAACGCCTCTTCCCAGCAACTGTGGGTCAGCTGCGCCCCCCCCCCCCACACATCTGACATAAATACATGCCATGCTGGGATTAGGAAGCGTCACTGAGAGCTCTTTGCTGTTCATCTCATCCTGACGGTGTCTTTAAGCCAGGCGGATGTCACACTGGGCTCAGGAGGGGCTTCATGCTCACTGTCACCGACGTAGGTCGTGATTGCAAGCTCTTCTCATCACTGCACTTTGCTTCCCTGTGGGGGACACCCTTCTTCTATTTCAGCCCTTACAGTGAGGCTGGGCAGAGCCCAGGTCTGTTCTAGGGGGAGTCAGGCACCTACCTGGTCACAGGGATAGGCACGTTATCCAAGTACAGGGAAGAAAAGGCAAGCTCAACTTTGGGGGAAATTTTGGAAAGATAAGATCACAAGTTATTAGAATGAATAGCAGTGAGGAGGATGCTACCTCGAGCTGGCTCAGAGTCGCCACCTAGAGGTTGAGAATGAAGCCATCAAGGATGGTACCATTGTTTGATCCTTGATGCAGCCATGCCTGAAGCCGCAAAGCTGTCTTTCTCTTTGAGTTGGTTTGATTTAGGCTTGTGCCATTTGTTGCCCAAAACATTGCTACACATTCTACGCTCCACTCATAGGACTCATCCTAACTGATGCAGTCATATGAGTGGAGCATAGAAATGTGTAGTGATGTTGTCATTGTTGTTGTTAGGTGTTGTCAAGTCAGTTCTGATGCATAGTGACCCCACGTATGACACAAGGAAACACTGCCTGGTCCTTCATCATCCACCATCACTGCTTTGGTTCATTCCGGTTCGTGGACAGTCTTCTCTTGTTCGCTGACCCTTTACCAAGCATGGTGCCCTGCTCCAAGGGACTGGTCCCTCTTGAGAACATGTGCAGAGGACTAGAGACACTATGGCCATCCTGGCTTCTAAGGCGCGTCCTTACTGTGTTTCTTCCAACACAGATTTGTTTCCTCCATTGACAGTCCAGGGTTTGTCCAGTCTTCTTCTCCAGCACCATAATTTATAGGTATTCACTGTGCTTCAGTCTTCCTTATTCAAGCTGACAGATAGATGGCTGATTCACGGTAGTTATGAGGAAGGGGCAGTCTCCCACAGAAGCTGCCCAGTGTTCCTACTGCCCTTCAGCCAGGCTCCCACGCAAGAACCACGGCTGAGCTTCAAATAGTGATTTGTGTCCTCGTCCTGTTAGACTTTGCTGGAGCCCCTACGATGTTCTTCTTCAAACTAGTGTTTAGAAATAAGTACACTCACAACTATGTAGAGCACCAAACAGTGGAATTCAGAAAGGAATGAAGAAGCCCTTCTAGGTTCTTCTCTTGCTCTATAGTAATAAAAATTCACACCCAGCATAGGGACCACACTTACATTGACTTGTGCAGAACTTATGTGTGTTGATTTTGGAAGTAATGATAAGCTATCTGAGACCGGGGGCCGTGGTTTGAACTCTTGAATGTTAACAATACTGAGAACATAGCCCCCAGGGGCTGTACAAACTCTCATAAAACTGGAGTCTGGCTCAGGATTGGCTGTTTACTGACCCAGTTCAAGGTGGGAGCCCCTGGTGGCTACAAGTGGCTAATGCACTTGGCTGTGAACCAGAAGGTTGAAACTGAAGTTCATCCAGAAGCTACTTGGAAGAAAGACCTTGTGATATACTTCTGGAACCCTCACCCCTTAGACACCCCACCTCTTAGATACCCCGCCCCTTAGACACCCTCCAGAGCACAATTTTACTCTGTTTCATGGGTCACTGTGAGTCTGAGGTGACTCGCCATAGCTGGGATATTCTGTATCCTACAAGTGGGATGGAACAATCAGAGGAAGACATTGCAGGGAAGACACAATTCACGGGGGCAGATCAATGGAAAAGCAGTAGGAAGATTTACGTTTTAAACTCATCCCCTCTCAGCCTCAGCCTGGAAGAGTTTTCTCTCGCAAACTGCATGAAATCGTTCCTCAAAAAAAAAAAAAAAGCCTGCTTTTCTATTTCTCTGCAAAAGTAAAAACCAAGGTGCTACAAAGTGTGCGTCTATTGAACAGGGCCGGTGTGAGATTTGCTTCTGGTGGGTTGGTTCTATTGAGGGCACTTGCTGCTCCTTTGTTGAGAGGGTGGGCCGTGGTGGGCAGCAAGGTGGTGGTGGTGATTCTCAACAAGACACAGCCATTCTTTGCATGGCAGAGGTGGGACACTCACGCTGATTCAACAACTATCCAATTCCATGAAGAGCTGGGATTAAAATCCATTTTTTTTCCGAGGCTGAAACTCCCTGCTGCTTTTGACAAATCAGCTTAAATTTCTCATGTTTGTTTTTATAATCACATAGAAGGCGGCAGTGTGGATGGCTTATAATTGTCTTCATTTCTGCCCTCATTGGAGGCTCGGTAAATCAGTGTAATGACTTAATGTTGACAATCGTGGCAGCTTCTCCCCTCTGGGCACACAGAGGCCTCCCTGCCATTTTGTTAATCACAATCAGAATCACACCAAGAGTTGTGGAGATAGTCTGAGCTGCAGACATCTGATGCAGTGAGTCCCAGGGAAAAATAAAACAATCAACACAGCGATTCAGTCAATGGAGTGTCCCCTCCAGGACCATTGGGGGACAAACGTGTCCTAGTGTCGCTCCCATTTCTTTTAGGAATCGAGCAACCAGAGGCACAGATCTGACTTGTGGAGGAGTATCTTTCCACAAAGCCAAGAGGAAGGCACGGCTTTCCGTGGGAAGGGGGGTATACTTCATTCTGAAGTAAGATGTATTTGCCAGCCTGGGACAGTGTGTTCTGGTTTTAGCCTAGAAGTGTCCGGGTACCTCTTTCCTCATCTGTGACGTGTAAAGTACAAACCCCACAGTCCCTGGGTTCTTGCTCAGCACTAACCGACTTGAGTCTTGCACGGAATACATCTTTTGTTAATGGATCTGTTGACATGATAGAAATTACCTTACCCACCCGAGCATGGACAGTCAACATTCTGTTCCGCATTTAACCCACAGCTTCTTGCTGGAGGTCACACCTTGTAGACGCAAAAGTGTTTGGAAGTGGTACCTTGAGGTGCTCCTTGGCTCTCTGCGGAAGGTTTGCCACCTTCCTGGCCTTCCAGGACTCGCTGCCTTCCCTGGGAGGACCAAATGAGGACTTCGAAGCTTTTAGACCAGGAGGGAAATTGCCCCGTGAGTTACTCTGCAGCTCGACTAAAAAACAAAACAAAACACTTTCTGTGAAGCTACTGCTGAGGAATGGAGCCTGGAAACCCCCAGGTTGGTGGTTCGAACCCACCAGCCACTCTATGGGAGACAGATGAGGGAGTGAGTCTACTCCTGTAAAGATTTGCAGCCTTGAAAACCCCCTGGGACATTTCTACCCTGTCCTATAGGGTCTCTGCAAGTTGGAGTCCACTCTAGGGCAGTGGGCTTTGTCCTTCTTTTTGCTGGAGACCCAGGGGTGAGGGTGCATCCCAGCTCTGTCAGAGATTGAGAAGACTGTGACCAGGAAGCTCACACTAATGCAGCCCTGTAAATGTCTTCCATTCCTGACCCTGCCCCCTGAACATGCTGGATTAGGACTCGCAGCCCTCTGAGTTCTGTGCAACAGGAGGCCTGCTGTCTGAGACTGGGGCTCCCTGTCTGTCTCCCCAGCAGAGGGGAGGTGCTAATCCTGTCTAAGTAACTGGCACTGGACGCCCAGGAAGTCTCTCAATTACAGAGTGAACTTGCTGGGGTTTGAAGCTGCTGCTGGTGAGTTGGAGTGTTCTGAAAGCCACGCTGCATCTGATGACCTTCAGGAACCTGTGGACGGGTGTTTGCGGAAGCTATGTTCTCTGCTCCTCCAGTCCCCTCATCCCCTAGAGTTCCTGGAGCCCTGGCTCCAATGAGCTGGAACAGGTAGTTCACAGAGACTCTGGAGGGGCCGGGCTTTCTAGAAATCACCCACTGCTGTAGAGAGGAGTCTGTCCCATAGGGTATCTGAGGCTGTAAATCTTTATGAAAGCATTTGGTTGGTGGGTTCAAAACCATGGACCTTACAATTTGTAGTGCAACACTTAACCCACTGCACCACCAGGACACGGGAGAACAGACCCAGCTGCCTGCAATTCATGCTTTTATCCGAGTTCCAGTCATGTGACACAGCCTGGATTTGTCTGTTCCCAATTCCCAGCCCAGGCTCCCCCTCAGTGTTGTCTGAGGCCTCGGTCCCGGGGAGAACCCAGTATGGCCTCAAGTCCTCATTTAAGTGTGTCTGGGAGCCCCTGCATTCCGGTGGGGACCAGGACTCCACTTCTTCATGGAGACACAAAGCCCCTCTTCTTTTCGGTGGGCTCCTCCTGCTGCCACTTCCCAAGGCCCCCAGCGCCCCTCCCAGGCCCTGTGAGCACACAGTGGTGTTTCCTCCAATTACTATGGAGTGGTTGTATTCAGCTCGGCTCGAAATGGCTGGCCTAAGTACTTATGAATCGCAGGCTCATTCTCCGATGATACTTGTGTCCCCTCTTGATGGAATTCAAATAAACAGTTCTTGGTGTGAAAGGCTCTCGATTAGATTGATTTCTAAATTCTTTTAGGGATGTCACCGTGCAAGTCAGGATCTGACAGGAAGGGTCCTGCCCGAATGAGTCTCTCTGGTCGGAAATGGAAAGTTCAGGGAGCAGGCTGAATTTGTGAGGGAATAGGAAAGGCAGGTCTGCACTTTCTGGACGGAGACACGTATGCATTGAACGTGGCGGCGGCATCTCTACACTGACTCTGCCCGTCCCCCACCCCTGGGTGTCTCCTGCCGTGGTATCATCTGCAGGCACCTTCACCAGCTGGTAGTTCCCTGGTGAGCATTGATGCACCCTGGTCATTTTTGTTGTTGTTGAGTGCCATCAAGTTGATTCTGACTCATGGAGACCCCGAGGTTTGAACCACTGACCTTGTGTATAGCAGTTCACTATATACCCTAAAGCACCACACCAGAACTCCATACCCAAGTTGGCTGACCTGAAATCTGCAGCTGATCTGGGGCTGGAAATAGGAATCAGGGCACCCACAGTGGCTGCCTTCCATTGTCCTCTGTGTCAAAGCAGCCCTGTGAGACAGTCAGCAAAAGTGGCTGGGGTTTGGACCAAGTATGATGGTCAAGGAGGTAAGAGTCGCAGGAAGTTAGAGTCTGTCAGAGGTTCGAGCTGCTCACAAAGTGAAGACTATGCTGTGACATTGTGAGAGAGGGACAGGTAGTTGTTTGATTTGTTAATGAGGGATCCAGGGAATGGCATTGTTGTTGTTAAATCCTGTCCAGTCGGTTCCTACTCAAAATGATCTCGTATAGGGTTTCTGAGGAGCAGCTGGTGACTTTGAACCTCCTACCTTGCCGTTCAAACCGACCTTGCAGTCCCACACCAGGATTCCATATGAGGGAAAAGAAGGTACTAAGAAACTCCTAAGATAGGTGGGCAGGCAGATAGATGGATAGACCAACAGATAGGTGAATGAATGGGTGGGTGGACAGGAAGACAGACAGTAGGTAGGTAGGTGGGTGAGTGGATTGATGGATGAATGGAGGGATGGATAGATAGATGGATAGATGGGTAGGTAGGTAGATAGTGTGATAGATGGATAGGTAGATAGAAGAGGGATGGATGGATAGATAAATGGATAGAATGTATGGATGGATGGATGGATGGATGGATGGATGGATGGATGGATGATGGATGGATGGATAGATAGACCCATTGCCATTAAATCAATTCTGACTCGTAGTGACTTTCTAGAACACAGTAGAACTGCTCTGTAGAGTTTCCAAGAACGTAAGTTTTGAGGTGCAGACAGCCTCATCTTTTACCCAGAGAGCGGCTAGTGGGTTCTAACCACCAATTTGCAGCTGAGCACTTAACCAGTGTGCCACCAGGACTCCGCAATAGACAGAGATCAGTAAAAACCAGTTGCTGTTCAGTGGATTCTGGCTCCTAATGTAGTCAGAATACAGAAGTGTAAGATATGTAAAATCAGTGATACTGTTGGGACAAAACAAATCACTAAGTCCCTAAAAGTGCCCTGTGGACAAGCAAACAAGAACCTTGGCAATTTTATTTTCTGCAAGATGGAATTTAAATGCATGTGGATCAGACAAAAATCAACCTCTGGAAACTTCTGTGCACTGGCGTCCACAAGTGCAGAGCTGGCCAGGGTCCACCATGGGCTAGGTGGCTCAGCTGTGGAGCCCAGGAGACATGGAGCAGAACCCAAGGTGTGCTTCTGCATGGCTTCCAGAGGACACACAACCGTCTTTTTTCCTTATCTTCTAATTTCTAGTTGTTTTCAAAGGAAGGTTTATTTAAGAAAAGAATAATGACTTGTAGTATGTAAAAATGATCTAAAATTCTCATCTGTATCTGTCAGCATTTACGGGGAGGTGTCCACAGTTACCGACTTACTTGCAGCCTGGGGCTGTTTTGATGTTTCTATACAAGCTGAGGGATAGTAACAGAGACCTTGTATGGTCTGCACATCCTAAAAGAGGCGCTCTCTGACCCTTCACAGAAAAAGGACTGGCCCCTTACTTAGACTATGGTGTGAGGGCCTCCTCGGGAGTTTTACAGCACACAATGCCCATAGCTGTAGTGAAGCCGGGCTGCTGACGAGTGCATACACGTGTTTTAGAGCCCTGGGGTGCAGTGGGTTAAGTACTTGCCCTGCTAACCATGAGGTGCGTGCTTTGAACCCATCAGCTGCTCCATGGGAGAAGGATGAGGCAGTCTTGGAGACTCTGTGGGGTGATTCTGCTCTGTTCCACGGGGTCCTCTGAGTGGCCCTACACTGGGCCACGGGAGGGGGGGTGGATGGCTGTGCTGTATTTCCTCGTCTTTATCACTGCTGCTGTGCAGTGTGTCTCGTTTGTCAAGATCACAAACAGTGCCGCAGCCAACATCCGTGTGCCCGTCACCACCATGACCGCTCCCTCCAGCCGAGAGCCGCGTTCCTGCTGGCGTGCGTACAGTTTAATCAGCAGTGAGACAACTTGTGATGAATGCATGACTTCTCAATTTAATATTTATGATGGCCGCCTACAGAACAAAATCTGCTCTAGGTTGAAAACAAAATGTGTAAATGTCTGTAATGAGTTAGGAGGTTTTAAAGTCTTCAATATGAAAAAGCAAGTCATCTAATCCCCGAAGAGTTGGGATATGATTCCGTGTGGAGAAACCATAGCTTTCCATAGGCTAGTTTTAGCTTCATATGCACATTTGATCCCGATGAACATGGTAGGAGCTGGCTTTCCCTATGGATGGGACATCTGCCTCTGTGTACATCTAGGCTAGGTAGTTGGACAAAAGCATTTGGAATATAGGCTGCATTCATTCAAGCTGAGCTAATATTTGCATGAATATTGAGATGTTGGTCCTTCTGAAGTCAATATTGACCTCCGCGTCACCTTCATTCCCGTGTTCAGAACAACAATCACCAGCAGCCCCTCCTGAGACTGGGTCTCCAACTTGGTGGGCGTCTTGAGAGCCAATAAAAGTGTCTGGTTGACACTGTTTTCTGACAAGCTGTATCCTTTTGAAAGAGAGAAAAAAAAAATCTAATTAAGAAAAGTATTTATTTTTTCACACGGAAATGTCCTCCGTACATTTGGCACGGTATAAATATTAATAACTTGCTATTGATGACAACTTAGGACAGAAGTGAGGACACAGAGCCTCAGACCTCCAATTCACTTCCCTTCAGCCAAGGGCCCCGCTCCACCTGCAGGAAGGTCCCCCAACAGAACGATGCCCGTGTCTCACCTGCCAACCTTCTCGCTCAAACCTGAGGGACTGTGGAAAACATTGTGGTTCCCGAAGACAACACGTTCACAAAATGCCCTACACCCTACAGACCCATCAACATCAAAACGACATTGCCAACAGCAAACAGACAACTGCCTCGTCTAGCACCAAGTTTTCAGAAGCCGATGATCTGCTTCCCTGTGTCCTTGGGAGCCCTGTGGAGAATGATTCTGTTCCGCAACATATGGGGTCATCGTGTGTCAGGCTTGACTAAATAGCGACTTGTTTATGTGTGTGCGTTTTAAACTTGTAGGTGTTATGTGGTGTGTACATATGTATATGTTGTTGTTCAGTCCCTTCTAGTTGGTTCTGACTTACAAGGTTTCTGTAGCGTTCCTGCTGGGTTTCAATTGCCAGCCTTGTCGTTAGCAGCCTAGTGTTTTTCTACAGTGCCTTACAAGGCACTGTAGAAAGTGTAGTTAAGTGTCGTCGAATTGGTTCCGACTCATAACGACCCTGTATAGGAATCTTCATGAGAGCAGAATGCCTACCTCACCTTTCTCCCATGCAGTGAGTGGCCCTTTATATTTGTAGTCCAGTGCTTATCATATGGAGTCACCACACTCCCAATATGTGTATGTTGTTGTTGTTGTTAAGTGCTGTTGAGTCGGTTCCCACTCATAGTGACCTCCTGTATAGAGTTTCTGAGGAATAGCTGGTGGGTTTAAACTGCCAACCTTGTGGTTCTCAGTCCATTGCTGATCCTACAAACCACACCAGGAGTCCATATATGTGTATAGTGTTGTTGTTGGTAAGTGCTGTTGAATTGGTTCTAACTCATAGCAACCCTGGATACAGTTTCCAAGGAGTGTCTGGTGGGTTTGAACTGTCGGCCTTGTGATTCACAATCCAGGGCTGATCTAATTCATCATGGATAACTGTAGTCACATAATTCTATATTTTACTTCAAATGTTACATAATTATCTTTTTGCAAAGTCTGATCTTATAACACCCTAGGTTTGTATGAGAGTGTACATGTGTATGTGTGCATGTGTGCACACATGTACATGTGTATGCGCACACACATGCACATCTACACACATACACATGTGTTGTGTGTGCATGCACACATGTGTATGTGTGTCAGTGTGTAGTGTGCACATTTGAACATGAGTGCCTTGTGCGTATGTACCTGTGCATGTGTGCACATGTATAAGTCTGTAGATATAGCTGTGTATATGTGTGTACTCACATGTACCAACATGCGCACATATGCATGTGTATACATGTGTGCGTTGTGCATGACTGCCATGTGTACATGTGTTGGCATGCATGTGTATGTGTGCACATGTATGTGTGCCATGTACATGTACCTGTGTAGGTGTGCATATGTGTGTGTTTATATATACATGCCTGTGTATGTCCACGGAGTCCTGGTATGGCACTGTGGGTTAATGCGCCAGATTGCAAAGCCATTTGAACTGTAAGGTCGGCAGTTCAAGCTCACCGGTTGCTCCTTGGAAACCCTATACAGGGTCTCTATGGGTCGGAACTGACTCGATGGCCCTTAACAACAACAACAGCATATATGCCTACATATAATGTGCATGCACATATATGTATTGGGTTGTTGTGTGTGTGTGCACACAGGCGCATGTGTATATGCTGGTTTTGAATGACAAGTCAAAGGAAACATTTGTATTTCTCCTAGAAATACAGAAGTATAGCTTGATGCCTTTATTCATTTAGCATTTAGCTCTGGTTTTTAGCAGAGCTCATTCATAGTCTTTTTGCTTTTTTTTGGTTTTGTTTTTAAATACTATTTTGTGTTTTCAGTCAAAGTTTAGACTTTCCAGTTTAGGTTCCCAGTCAACCATTTCTGCACACGTTGTTCACGTCATCCCGTCATCTCATGCTTTAAAACGATGCAGGAAAGGAGCAGGACAGGACATGCAATTGATCAAACCCAGCTGCGGCCCCTGGAGGCTCTGTGCCCTGCTTTGTGAGAGTGGAGAGCAGAGGGCCAGGGATGACCACAGTCCTGCTTGCTACTTTGTGAAAACCCTGTCAGAGATGGATGGAACAGAGTGTTCTATGGAGGGCTTCCCTTGTAATGATTTGGTTCACACTCAAGCAAGTATGCAGGGGCAGGGTGGGCACAAGTGGGCTGGAGTACAAGAGGAAGCTGTTGTCAGGAACAGTGGGGTGAAACAGGGCAAAGCAGAACGGGGGGTGTGTGCCTGATTATGTGAGGGTGCATTCCTCTCCACTGTGGAAAATCCAGCTCACGTGGGGTGGGTTGAACGCAAAGATTCAGCACCGTCGCTGGGAACTGTGTTTGAAATGACCCTCCAAATGATTTCTATAGTTCAAGATTCAAAACGAGAAGCAAGAGAGATTGAAGTTACAAATAAGAGACAAACTTCTGAAGAGACCCCTCTTTGCCCACCAAAGTGCCCAAATTTTCATAAACATAAAACCTTAAATTTTCAGATAGAGATTCTACACTTCTGGTGTGGTACTGCAGGATAGTGTGCTGGACCACAAGGTCAGTTTAAACCACGTGGTCGGTGGTTCAAACCCACCAGTTGTTCCTCAGAAACTCTGTAGAGGGTTGCTATGATTCAGGACTGACCTGACGGCACTTAATAACAATGACCCAATATGTGGTCAAACGGGCATATAGAGCTGCTTCCCGTCTTTTAGATACTTTTCCTACTTTTTCCTTATTGGTAAAGAGTCTTTTTGAGTTTCTGAATCTTTTTACTGCTAGGACCAATTTACCAAAGCAAGGCCTTTTCATCCCAGACTAAGTGGGAATGTTTATATCCTGGGAGACACTCCTCTTTATTCACCAGGGACCAGAAATTATCCCTCCTAGATCCCGGTTCTTCCATATTGCGGGACATATCTTAAGACAGTTCTTTGGCGGCTGAGCTCCTTGAGAAATCATCCTGTGATGATTTCACAGGAAGTCATGTGAGCCACATGGAGGTCATCTTTGAGTATTACACATGGAGGGAGGTCTGGTGGCTCAGTGGGTAAGCACTCAGTTTCCACTGAGCGGTTGGAGGTTCGAATCCACTAGCCACGCTGCAGGAGAAAGCTGTGGCAGCCTTCGTCTGGAAAGAGTCACAACCTTGGAAGCCACATTGGGCAGTTCTAGTCAATCCTGTAGAGTCGTTAGGAGTCAGAATCAACTTGAAGGCGATGGATGTGTTTGTTTCTTTTGCAGGGTGGGGATGGAGTTTCCTCCAGATGTAAATTACAAAGACAGTGCCTGCAGCTTGGTGGGTTAGGTTTCACTGGAATGGACAGCATTCACCAGAACGGACTGATCTATGTTGGTGGTGGTGGTAGTGAGCTGTGGAGTCAGTTCTGACTCTTGGTGACCCTGTCTAGGCTTTCTGAGACTGTAAATCATTATGGGAGCAGAAAGTCTCATCTTTCTCCCAGAGAGTGGTAGATGGATTCGAACTGCTGACCTTGTGGTTAGCAGCCCAGCTTGTAACCCACTATGCTACCAGAGCTCCAAGGACAAGGCAAAGCCATTGTTAACTCTCAAGTTAGAGATGCTTCTAGTTTTGGCGCTGTGAGTTAAAGGGCTGGACTGCATGGTCGGTTTGAACAACAAGGTCAGCAGGTCAAGGTCTCACCAGCCGCTCCTTGGGAACCCTATACATGGTCACTGTGAGTCACAACTGACTTGACAGCAGTTAATAACAACATTTGGTTCCTGGTAATATTTTTCCTCCTTTAAAACATGATCATTTGGTGAGTGAAGCGGAATGCTGTGTTTTGGAGAGAATATCAAGTTAAGGTTATTATGTTGCTATGAAGGCTGGTGTGGTGTTGTTGGATAAGCATTGCACTGCTAACCGCAAGGTTAGAAGTTCCAACCCACCAGCCGCTCCTTAACCCTTACAGGGAACCGACTCAGTGGCACACAGTAACAACTAACAGCAATGAATGTTGTCAGAGTCCACCAGTTAGCGTTTGTTTCACAATAACCATGTACAAGTGAATGGAACTCTGCCCACTTCTGCACCCTCCTAGAACCCCTTGTGCATCGGATCATTGTCATCCTCTGGGTTTTCACTGACTGGTTTCTAGAAGTTGTTTGTGAGATCTTTCTTCCTACCCTGCTTTAGTCTGGAAGCTCCACTGGAAACCTGCCTGGTAACAATAGACCAGCCTCCACCAACAGATGAGTAGTAACCACACCGGAAGTGCAGTGGCCAGGAATGGGGAGGAGTTGGTCTGAATGAAGTGGAGTATACTAGAAACACAGAACTGAATGTCTTGTGAATCGCGACTCTCAGGCTCCAAGTGGATCATGGTGAGAATTCTTGCTTCTTACATACTGTGTGATGAGAATTCTGTTCAGTGAGTTCACCATTCATGGATGCTTCTCAGCAGCCACTCTGTGCCAAGCACTAAGACAAGCAGAGCCTGAAACAAGCAAAGAACCATCCGATGCTGTCAGGCGAGGTGACACTGTGGTCTCTGGCTCATGGAGCCCCGGGTAGGGAAGAGCAGAGTTGTGCTCCTTGGGGTGCACGTTGGGCAGGAAAGAGCAGAGCTGTGCTCTTTGGGGTGCACGTTGGCTGAGTTTTCACAAGTTGACCTCCAGGCCTTCCTTCCTCTCTCCCTCCCTCTTTCTATCTATCTTTCTTCCTTCCGGGGGGGGACTCGAACCTCCAACCTTTCATTTAGTACCTGAATTAACAGTTTGCGCCTCCCAGAGAGGATAAGAAGATGGGAAATGATGAAGCCAGAATGTTCCTTAAAAGCAAGGATGGCGGGACTTGATCTCACGTACTTTGTGCATTGGTGTAGTGGCTAAGTCTGACCCCCTCTGCCTTCACAATGGGGAAGGAGAAGCAAGCTCAACGTCAACCTCAGACTAATTCCCATGAGGCAGAGGTCAGGCCTGCCTCCACCCTTGTATGGTGCGCTCTACTTCTCTGCTGGGTTTGATGACTCATTGCAGTGACCATACCCATGATTATGAGGTCTGAAGGAGATCTGGTAGCGCAGTGGTTGTGAACCACAAGGTCAGCAGTTCGAAACTACCAGCTGTTCCGCGGGAGAAAGATGAGGCTTTCTGCTCCTGTAAAGATTTACAGCCTCGGAAACCCCGTACAGGGTTGCTGTGAGTTGGTTCCGACTCCACGGCACATAACTCCCAGTGAGGTGGTTACTGAACACGCAGGGACACAGTTCTGCAGTCCGGGCAGCTGCTCCTCCAATGTGCCTGCAGGTTCATCTCTCTCCAGTCCTGGGCCTGTCAGCCACATGCCCCTTAACCTACACCCTGCTCCGGGAAGTGTTACCAAGCTCTTGTAGCTCTGCGGTCAAATGCCCAAAAGACACCTGACTTTGCAAACAAGCCTTCTACCCGAAGGTCCTCAGCTTTCCTGCTCCGTGCCTGGGAAGCTCCCACTTTGTCCAGTGATCTTGGTCTGTTGCCTCTGCTATTGCTGCTTCTCCTCCTCTTCTCTGCCATCGTCTCTCCCCCACTACTCTGTCTCTGACACATAGCCACCCTGTGAGGGTTTCCGAGGAGCAACTGGTGGGATTGAACAGCTGACCTTGTAGTTAGCTGTCCAGTGCTTATCCTACACTGCCATCCACAGCACTTTTCTATGCACTAGAAACAGCACGGGTCAGCAGTTCAAACCCACCAGCTGCTCCTCAGAAACCCTATACAGGGTCACTGAGAGTCGGAACCGACTCAGTTACACTTAACAAGAAGCCAAAAGATGTGTGTGACTTGCTTTATTGTGATTTTCACTTTATTGTGGTGGTCTGGAACTGTACTCCGATATGTCTGACACAACCTTGCTTTCTACAAGTGACGAGAACTCGCAGTCCTTACTGATGAAGATCAAAGACTGTAGACTTCAGTGTGGATTACACATCAACATAAAGAAAACAAAAATCATTCCAACTAGGCGTGTTAGCAACGTCATGATCTAGACATGGACAAGATGGAAGTTGTCAAGGCTTTTATTTTGCTTGGATTCATAATACTCACCAATGGAAACATCAGTCAGGAAATCAAACCACATATTACTTTGGGCACTTCTGCGGCAAAAGACTTCTTTAAAGTGCTCAAAAACAAATATGACACTTTGAAGACTTAGGCGTGCCTAACCTAAGCCATGATATATTTTCAATGATCTCATAGGCATGTGAAATCCGGACAATGAATACGGTAGGTAGACAGAAGAAGAACTGAAGCTTTTGAATTACGATGCTGGTGAGTGATACTGGATAGAGCATGGCCTGCCAGAAGAACTTTATAGAATTCTGTGAGGATGGAGACCTTCATCTCACTATGGACATATTGTTAGTAGTGACCAGTCCCTGGAGAAGGACATCATGCTTGGTAAAGTGAAGGGTCAGTGAAAAAGAGGAAGTTCTCCTCCTCCTCCCC
>NW_006408779.1:1095528-1105250 GCF_000296735.1 Chrysochloris asiatica | reverse complement strand
ACCCCCGCCCCAGAAGCTGAATCCACAGAGTGACTTCAAACATAGTAACAACTGTGAGGGTGGTTACAGGAGCAGTGTCTCCTTCTATTGTGTGTAGATTTGCTATGAGTCACGACCATCACCAATAACATACCTGTATTATTGTAGTTTTTATGAAAGGGATTGTTGTTGATCGGTGTTGTTGAGTTGATTCAGACTTAGAGTAGCCTCATAAGACAGCATCAGAACCACCCCACAGGGTTTCATTGGGTTTAATCTTTACTGGATCAGAGTATAAGCTCTTTCTCCCAATGAGCGGCTGATGGATTCGAACCACCTTCCTCATGTTTAGCAGCCAAGGGCTTAACTGTAGCATTCTATGGGCTCATTAAAGGGGCTAGAGACCAATTTGTCCAGTAGACTATTTCTGAGACTACTGTCTTTGAAATGTTGGGGGAAACTCTCACCGAAGCACAATCCATATTTTAGTATTGATGCATTACCCTCCTGACCTCGGATTGTTTGCTATTTTATTCTATTTGTGCCTCGTCCTCTGTGGACCACAACGTGCATTCACAGGCAGGAAGTTAGGATAAATGATTAAGAAATAGTCCAAGTGAAAATTCCAAACAGCATTAGCATCCCAGTGCCCCTCATTATTATTTTCATGGAGAAGGGAGGCTCAGAGGCCAGCGCAGCCCGCTCCAGACCCAAGTTCATGGCTTCAAGGCACAAGTTTTCTCTGAGGAGCTGTGGCAGCACGGGCTGATTAGAGTAGGATTTCAGCATCTCTCAGCCCCCAGTGAGTGAGGTTAAAAGTTATTCCATCTAATTAGACAATCTCACGATGGCTTTGGCTCACTCACCTATTGATTTATTCCTTAAAAAAAAAAAAAAAAAAAAAATCTTAAACTTGGATTTCCAGAAGTGTGTGAACATTTTTTTCTTCTATTGAGATTTCGTTTTACCACAAGGGAAGTACCTAATTCCTATACACTGAAACCTTCAGTGGCTACATTGTTGAGACGTTCAGCATTATAATGGTATGTGTAGATGTATATGTGTGTATGTGTAAGCACATGCCACATGTACTGTGGGACATAGGAGTCCTGGGATGGTGCCGTGGGCTTGTGTGCTGGACTAGAGAGTTGGTTTGATCCACAAGATTGGCAGTTCAAACTCATCAGCCACTCCTTGGAAATCCTAAATAGAGTTGCTATAAGTCGGAACCCACTAGACGGCACTTAACAACAATAACATACAGTGTACAAGGGAGCTTCAAAAAGTTTGTGGAAATTTTTCGTTATGCTTTAATTCCATCTTTCCATGAACCTTTTAAATCCCCCTCATATAATGTGTGGTATCTATCACAGGTACTGTGAGGCGTAGCGCTCTAGGGTAAGCACTGGGCTGGAAATGCCCGGGTCAGTGGTACAAGCTCGGGTCTTGGAAACACTATACAGGGTCTCTATGAGTCAGCTGGTATCTAACTACAACAGCATGTAAGACATAATGTGTGAGGCACATATAGACATGTGTGTATATAAGATTATATTGGCAGTTCAAAGTCACCAGCCACTCCGTAGAAACCAGGGTTGCCTTAGAAATACAGGGTTGCCATGAGTCGGAACTGACTCTACAGCACTTGACAACTACATCGATGTATGCAGATATGTATTTGTATATATATGTATGTCTAAGTGTGGTGGATTATGTCCACCAACTAATTGGCTTGTGCCCACCAGCCACTACATGGGAGAAAGATGAGACTTTCTGGTCCTACAAAAGATTTAAAGCCCTGGAAACACTATACAGGGTCACTATGAGTTGAAACCAACACTGAGGCACTTAACAACAACAATGTATGTTATTGTTGTGAAGCGCTATTGTGTCAGTTCTGACCCGTATAGATTTTCCGAGGGATGGCTTGTGGGTTTGAACCACTGACCTTGCAGTCCGTTGCTTATAGTACAGCACCACACCAGAGAGAGAGGCTATAGGATAGGCACTTGTTAAATGCTGGTGAGTCAGTTGCAACCCATAACAACCCATAGCAACAGTGTATAGGATTTCTGAGGAGTGGCTGAACTGTAAGCTTGGTCGGTCAAGCCCACCAGCTGTTCCTCAGATACCCATAGTGACACTGTATAGGGTTTCTGAAGAGCAGCTGGTGGGCTTGAACCACCAACTTTGTGGCTCAAAATGACCTTCAGCCCAGTGCAGTATCCTGCTGTGCCACACCAGGACTCCCTACACATACACACACACTGTATAGCTCACAGCAATGCCATGTGTGTCTGAGTACAACTCTGCTGCAAAGGATTCTCAGTGTCTGATTTTTCATAAGTGGATTGCCAGGTCTTTCTCCTGAGGAACCTCTACATGGATTTCAACCTCCAAATGTGTGGTTAGTGTCTGAGCACAGTAACCCATTTGTACCAGCCATGCTCACATTACACATTTGCACACACATGCAAACACACACACATATACACACACACACACGCAAAAGGAGTTTCAAAAAGTTTGTGGGAGAATGGAATGAAAAGTTAATGGATTTATTCCACGAGCTTTTAAAAGCCCCTCCTGTGTGTATATATATATATGTGTGTATATATGTGTGCATAAGTATGTATGTGCATACATGCATATATGTATGTACATGTGCATATATGGGGCCCTGGTGTGGCACTGTAGATCAGAACTCGACTGCTAACCACAAGGGTTGGCAGTTCAAACCCACCAGCTTCTCCTTGGAAACGCTGCACAGGGGCGCTATGAGTTGGAAGCGACTCAACAGCACTTACCAACAACATTTGCGTATATAAGTGTATCTCAATGCTGAGCCTCTTCACATTGTAATAAAGCAGAATAAATGTATTCTATCCATTTGTATCCAAGTGTGTTGGCTCTGTAAGGGAAGTACTGGACTGCTAATGACAAAGTCATGTCTGAGCCCACCAGCCATTCTAGGCTAAGAAAGATGAGGCTTTCTGTTCCCATAGAATTATACAGCCTTAGAAACTCTGTGCAGGGTCACTATGAGTTGGAACCGACTGCAAGGCTTTTACCACCAACACCACAGAGGTATCCCAGCGTAAACACAGAGCTTTATAACCAAGCAGCACTTATGTGGGGTTTACCTCTCATTGCTGCACCCTGGTCTCTGCACCATGTATATCCTTGCTGCATGGCCTTGTCTTCCTCATGTGTTGGTGTGCTATTGGGGCACAGAGAGGGCCACAACCTGGTAAGGCCACCTGGCCATCCTCTGAGACTGGCCTGCATTGCCAAGCAGCCTGCTGGTGGTCCGGGGGCTGTAGGACAAGCGGCACCAGCCATTTTACATGCTCGGAGGCCTGGGCTGAAACTACTTTCATTTTTCTCTGCTTAGATCTTGTCATCGGTTGAGCTTTGAAGGATTTCCATTATTTTAATTTTCAGGGAGCTATTTACTGAGTCAGAGTCCTGGGTTGGTGCTGTAGGGTCAGCACTGTACTGCTAACCACAAGGTTGGCAGTTCAAACCCACCAGCTACTCCATGGGAGGAAGATGAGGCAGCCTGCTTCCACAAAGATGGTGGCCTAGGAGAACGCATGGGGCATCGTGGGGTAACATGAGTCAGGATCCATTCAATGGCAGTGGGTTTGTGTTTGGTTTAATTTTGTGGTCATTCTTTTCTATTGATTCCAAAGTGGTTTCTTGTTTGTTTAATATTTACCAAATACACCACAGATACTTTGTTTGTTTTATAGTTATCAAACACACCACAGATACTTTTTGCTCAGTGTAGCAATATTTCAGAAGCACTTCTGCATTCACACCTCCTTCTGAGATCAAAGTGGTGGGTTTACCAACTTAAAAAGTGAGTAATGGGGGAATCAGAACTGGGGCCCACCAACCCTATCTCTACAGATGACATTCTGTGACGGAGTGGTCTCTCTCTACAAAATGGAGGGATTCTTAAATTCACCCAGACTACATCAGGACCATACTTACAGAGTTTCCCTTCAGACTTTGGGGGAAAAGGCAAGATGTGGTTTCCTACTTAGAGGACACCTCAGAGTAGTCTTGTGTCCGTATGTTCCCTTGGTCTGCCTAGTGGTTTAGAAAAGGAGGGATCAATGTATTGGAGCTAATAGACGCTCACCCATGGCTTTTAATCCTGATTTACGACTACAGTTTAAGCCCAGGAATCCAGGATAGCAATTTCTGTAATGGAGAGAGCAACGTCTCCAGAAAAGCATGCTGAATGATCCAGTTTTATTGCTTCATAAAAACGTCAGGGTTAATGTCTCTGTTTGGGGGACAGCTGTTTAATTCCAGATCTGCGCAACTGCCTTATTTTTTGTCTCAATTGAGAGAGAGAGGGAGGGGGAAGATAGATGCTTTGGGTTGCATTTTATATGTAATTGTATATGACAGATGTATTAAATTAGCCTTTACCAGGCCTTTTGGAGTTCTGCCTCTAAACTGTAAATTTTGGTTGACTTTTTTATTTGCAGGTGGCACGAAAACGTTTCATGTATATTTCACAAGCTCCAAAGATCCTGGGTATCATAGAACTAATACGATGTGTTGACCCATTCATTCAGAGCAAACAGGGGCACCTGATTGGGGGATAAATGGCCCGCATTTACGTTTTAGGTTAAAATTCTTAACAACAAATAGCAAACACCACACACATTTTTTTTTTTTTAGTGGAAAATCGCTGTTAGTAAGGTCCAAGCAAGTTCTGAGCAGACATAATTGTCATCTTTTGTCCCTGTCTTAAGCGCAAAAGCCTCTACATACAGAACTAGCCTCTTTGAGGAAAATAACAGACCAGAGCTATTTTGAAAATCGAATTCTACTATAGAATGATTAGGAGGCATTTTAATTTAACCCAGCAAATTAAGTACATTCATTTTTCTTTTTTAAATGCATTTTGTCTCTTGTCCTATCTGTTTCTCCTTTTGTCCTATTCAGATAGATTCAGGTTCCTTTTGTCTGAGCCATTCATTGTAAAGTTCCCCAATGGTCTTTCCCTTAAGTATTTTAAGGAGTACCATTACTTGGGTGGGCGGCCTTATCAATACCCTCTTTAGAGCTGAGGGGGTTGAGGCATGGAGAGTTTGAGTAGCTACAACAATACTCAAATAAGCAGCTAATACACAGCAGCTTTGGGTTTGGCACTGGGCAGACGTGTGCCAGGATGTGTGGTCCTCCTCGCCGTACCCAAAGAAGAGTTAGGAGAGTTGATATTCATTCACACGGAGTCCAAAAACAAAAAAAAAACACAAGTAGTATATTCTTCTACTTCCCCAAGTTAGCACATGTCTGCACACTACCCAGGAATGATTCTCCCTTCCCTGCCAGCTCTGGTAACCATCTTCGGATGTTTATTATAGAATGAAAACCTTTTCTTGACTTTTTACAGTAGTGGTCTCAGGCAATATCTGTCCCTTTGTGGCTGACTCATTTCACTCGGCATAATGTCCTCCGGGCTTCTCCATGCTATGTGGTGTTTTGCAGATTTATCATTATTCTTCAGTGTTACATAATATTATGGTGTGTGTGTGTGAAGTACATTCATTTGCACGTGTGAGTTTTGTACCAAAATTTCTCCTACCTTGGAAATAACACTAGGGTCTGAGTTTAGTTTGCGTATTTCTAGGTTTAAACGCACTGCCCTGAAGTCAATCCTGATTTAAAATAACCCTATAGGGCAAGTACAAGTGCTCCATAGGGTACCCAAGGCTGTCATCTTCACAGAAACACACTGCCTTCTCTTTCTCCCACCGAGTGGCTGGTGGATTTGAACCGCCGACACTTCAGCTAGCAGCCCAGCACTTAGACACAGTACAACCAGAGCTCCTCTCTCCAGGTTTATTTTCCATGAAAAAGTTAGTCTTGCAGTATGGCGTCTTTCTGGGAGAAAGCAGATGGGAAAATTGTCAGCAAGCATTTGCCATACATACATATGTCCCTAATGAAGTAGGCAGTGTCTATAAGAAAACATAAAAATGGTTATTGCTAGGGTTAGGCAGCACATCTGTCATCTGTTGCTCTGTGGATTTCCATCCACACCCAGCGGTGTGTTTGTCTCTGACCAGAAGTCCTGTTTTCTGGGTTCCTAGTGAAAACTCTTGGCACCAAATACCTTTTCCCTTTCAGGTTAAGAATGCATTCCCCTGCTTTCATCTGCTTTCCCTACTTTGCATTGCAAATCTTGGAATCAATTAGGGGGATAGATTTGTCCATGGCAGCCTTAATTAGTCTGTTAACATCTATAGCTACAAAGTAATTTTTACAAGCTGCCCTAATCTTTAAGTTTGTAAAGACACAAATACTGGTGTTGGTGTCTGGGACCACTTGTATCTTAGAAACTGCGTGTGTAAATATCATTTGATAGCTAGCGAATCATTTTCCTGCAGTAATCCATCTTATTTTATGGTGTTGGGAAGGGGACCCTTTCCCTTGATTTTAATGATTCATGGGAGTGTTTATTTTATGTGCATAGGAAGAAAACAATTTCATTACATTGTTACCTAAATACTCATATGACTTGATCAAGAGTGCCAGTATGCATCTATGCATTTCTAAAGGACAGATGGCACTGTGTCCTCTCACACTCTCCATTGATACACACACTCACACAGACATGCATACACACATGCATATACACTCACACATACATGCACGCATACATGCATATACACTCACACATACATGCATATACACTCACACAGACGTACACACTCACACAGACATGCATGCATATGTCCATCACACATCACATTCACATATACACACTCACACATGCATATTCACACAGGCATATACATACCACATATATTAACATGCACACTAACGTGCATGTATACACAGTTACAGTTAACATATACAACTATGCAGAATACACACACCTATACACTCACACACACATGTATACACATATACACATGCACTCACATGCATACACTTATACACACTCACATACGCTCACACCTACACACTTACACAAATACACACATGCACACACATATACTGTATAGGGTTTCCATGGAGCAGCTGGTGAGCTTGAACCACCAACCTTGTGTTTCAAATCTACTTTAAAGTTCAGCACATTAACCCATAGCGCACACCAGGACTCCTGTACACAAATAAACATAGACATATGCACAACTGTTCACAGTATACACACTCACATTTGTACATATTCACACACACATGTGTACACATTCACACAGATACACATACTCACACTCAATACATGCACACAATTACACATACTTGCACACTCACACACATACACATGTGTACACACATATACAAGGCACACACACACATACACGTACACGCTGTCATACATCCACAATGTGCACACTCACATATACTCACATTTGTGCACACACAGATACACACACACACAATATACTCTCACACTTACACATACTTGCTCACACTCACACTTGCACAGTCACACATACATACACAAAACACACACTCACATACACTCGTACACACTCACACAGATACACACGCTCACACACAACAGACTCACACACACTTGCACATTCACACACATACATACACAATACACTCATATATACTTACACATACACAAATACACACATGCACACACTCTCACACATACTTGTACACACTCACACATGTACACACACTAACACCCATTTTTACACACATGCACTCATATATATATATATCTTTACACTTGCATACTCACACACATACACACAAACACACTCACCCACATACACACACTCACACATGTACATACATATTCACACACACTCACACACTTGTACACGTGCACACACAGTCATACACACTCACACATACTTGTATGCACATGCACTAACACCCTCACACACTTGTACACACACATACACACCCACATGCACACATTCACACACTCTTTCCTGCATGCAGACACAAGCAGGTCACTTAATTCTCAGACTGCCTTCAAAACCGATGTCTCTGTTGCTAGTATGAAACAGTGTCTGGCTCTCAAGACCTGTGTCTGTGGACCATTGTCCTCCCTGCACCCTAAGGACCCCTAGATCAAGTTGTTGAACCCCACATTTCTGCAGGGATAGGAAGGATGAATACCTCAGTGAATGGAGACAGATGTAAGAAGCAGCCACTACCTGTCTGAATGGTGTCCCTAGGATGGTGGCTTCTGGGCAGCAGGGATTTCAAATCCCAGCAAGTGTACAGCTTTCAGTAGAGCTTCCAGACTAAGAGAGACCAGGAATACAGGACTGGCAACCCACTTCTGAAAAGGAGCCTATGGAAACCCCGTGAATCACACAGGGCGTTGTCTGACACAGTGCTGGAAGGTGAGCTCCTGAGGTGGAAGACTCTCAAATGCACAGTGTCTACAACAGCGAAGGTGAGGGTGATGAAGGCATTTTGTTCTGTCATCTGTGGGGTCACTTGGAATCCAGGCTAACTCAAGGACAACCAACATACTACCAACAGGAGAGCTGACGTTCAATCCTATGAAGTCTGCCCGGTGTGCCCACACTCCACATTACTTGTGATTAACAGCTCAGTAGGAACGGCCACCTCCAGCTGCAGTGGACGTACTGACAGGATTCCATGTGTCAGGCACAGGGGAGCCTCACCTGTCACATATGCGTGCACAGCTGTGTCTACTCAGGGGCCAGGCTGCTGGGAGCACGCACATCTTGTCTTTGTGCCGTCTGGCTCCCGGGGGCACCTCTTTCTGCTTGCAGCCCCTCAGAGCACTGGAGTCGTGGCCTCCTGTAACCGTAAAGGCTGTAGGAAAGTCCCGGTGGGCTCTAGGGGATTTGGTGAGCAGCTGTGTCTACCACACTGAACTAGCCTGAATTCTAAGGCATTTTCCTACTTTCAACCAAAAACGCATGGTTTCTGTGTGCTCGTTTGCTTCATATAATAAACTTTTTTTTTCGGTAGGATTTTAAAAATCTTAAGTGCAGAGGTTTGAGTTGGCCTAACTGGCTGAGGCCATGCTGTCATCAATGCCAGCCACGTCCCCACCCTGCTGTCTTTTCCGCTTTTCCTCCATCATCTAGTGTAGGGCCCATTACTCTCCCCTCCCAGGCCACTTTGCTTCCTTAAAGATTTGTTGTTGTTAAGTGTTGTTGAGTCACTTCCAACTCATAGTGACCCTGTACAGGGCTTCCAAGGAACTGCTGGTGGTTTTGAACCTCTGACCATGTGTTTAGAAGTCCACTGCTTATCCTACACTGCCACTCCAGGACTTCCCTTAAAGATTTACAGCCTCAGAAACCCCTTGGGACGCTTCTAGTCTATCCTACGGGGTGGGCACCTGTGACAACAAATTTGACAGTGAGCGTCACATGCTGGCCTGTTTATGGAATGGACAATCCATGTGCTGTATGTGTGTGTTTTAATGTGAGCTTCACATGCTGGTGTGTTTATGGAATGGACAATCCGTGTGCTGTATGTGTATGTTTTAATGTGAGCCTCACATGCTGGCATGTTTATGGAATGGACAATCCGTGTGCTGTATGTGTATGTTTTAATGTGAGCTTCACATGCTGGCGTGTTTATGGAATGGACAATCCGTGTGCTGTATGTGTATGTTTTAATGTGAGCTTCACATGCTGGCATGTTTATGGAATGGACAATCCGTGTGCTGTATGTGTGTGTTTTAATGTGAGCTTTACATGCTGGCGTGTTTATGGAATGAACAATCCCTGTGCTGTATGTGTGTGTTTTAATGTGAG
>NW_006408779.1:1068363-1094931 GCF_000296735.1 Chrysochloris asiatica | reverse complement strand
TCACATGCTGGCGTGTTTATGGAATGAACATCCCTGTGCTGTGTGTGTGTGTTTTAATTTTGCTACTACTGTGCTATAGCCTCTCTTTTGTTTCTTACCGGTTTGATGATCTGGATGTGTCTGGATGTGTCATTGTTTGTTGTGTTGTGTCTTATACTTCAGGTAACCCAGGAACATGTGGGTGATTTTAAAGATGAGTGGGTCTCTGCAGTGCTGGAGGCTGGAACCCCAAACCAGGTAGATGCTTTTCAGTAGCCCTGAGCATTCCCTGAATTATTGGCTTCTAGAGGACCCCCACCTGGGGTGTGTGTGTGTGTGTGTGTGTGTGTGTCTACTTTGCTTTCTGTATAACTCAGAAGTGACTAGATTTCTAATCTATTCGTGTAGGAACGCTTGTGGCATGTATTTAAGCACTCAGCTGCTAAGCAAAGGTCGGCAGTTTGAGCCTTGGGAGAAAAGAATCGGCCGCCTCCTTCCATTAAGATGTCTGGTTTCAGGAACCCTCTGGGGTAGTTGGACTTTGCGTTGGAATCAAGTCAACAGCAGCGGGGTTGGGTTTGATGTAATTAGCTCGACAAGGACAATCCTAGTTCCAAACAAGGTTTTATTTCCCATCTCCATTATTTCCTGTACCCAACAGCCCCGTGCACTGTGCCTGTAATTTCTGATAAATCAGTTGGTTCAGCTGAACACCCATGTTGAACTAGACCATGCAGAACCCACCTGAACTGGCCGAACAAGCTCTTTTAGAAGTCTGCTGGGGTACAGCACCTCTGTGGGTTGGGATCTGCATTGTGTGTTGTTGTTGTTGTGGCTAAGTGTCATCAAGTCGGTTCCATCTCAAGGCTCCTGTGTGGGGTTTCCAAGGAGTGACTGGTGGGTTTGAACTGCCAACCTTGGGGTTCGCAGTCCAGTGCTGATCCTACAGCGCCATGCCAGGATACTTGCACTGTGTGAAGACACCATACTCTTCACCCCTCACCTGTTGATGGGCATGTTGATTGTTTTTACTATTTGGTTATTGTGGGAAAGGCTTCGTGAACACTGGTTTGAGGGTTCCTATGTGTATTCCTGCCTTCACTTCCTCTAATTTTATACAAAGCTGTTTGAACTGCAAGTTCGGTGGTTCAAGCTCACTAGCTCCTCCTTGGAAACCCTATACAGGGTCACTATGGGTTGGAATTGACTCAGCGACACTTCTCAACAACAGTTTCACTGTTTAAATAAAGGATGAATTAGACAAAGAAATAGCCTTTAATTAAGGAATTTAAATAAGGGATTAATAGAGAAAAGAAAAAAAGGAGCAAAGTTTGTGTTTGTGTGTGCGGCTGTGTTTTAGTTTCGATCTATTTGAAAAACAAACAAATCCGTTATGAAGGTGATGAGTGAAAGCAAAGACTTTTAACTAGAAACACACTATGGGATTTACTGACGCCAAGGTGGATTGCCCAGCAAACACACCCTAACCACGGAAACTCAGGCATGAGTAGTTTTACCATCAAAGCTCCGGAATCTGTGAGAGCCGCTTATGATTGACAGGTAGTCCCGATGTGAAGAATCCCATGACAGTGACCCATTAAAGCTGGAGAAGAGATGAGATGGGCTGGGAAGCGTTAAACCTCGTGCCAGTTCCTTCAGAGATGGGATAACATTCTCTGGCAGGTATCAGATTCTCGATGATATTGGATGGACCCCGCCGGGGTTCCGAGATAAGAAAAGTCCATAAGGTGGCAGGGCAGTGATGAACGAGGCAGGGATTGGTGCCACGACAGAACCTCTGAAACTCTGCCATCATCCCACGGGCCACGGAGGCCTGCAGGCAGGGTTATAGGAGGGAAGCTCCTAGACAGGCAGCGCAAGGCAACCCCTTGTGTGTGTGCGTAGAGTTGTGCTCCGTAGGGTTTGCAATAGCTGATTTTTCAGCCTTTCTTCAGAAGTGGTTCTGGGAGGGCTTGAACATCCAACCTTCCAGTTAGCAGCTGAGTGTAGTAACCATTTTCACCACCCAGAGACCATGTAGACACAAAATATTGTGATGTGAGAGAGTCTGTCAAAATGTATCACTACAAATAATGGAAACCTTTATGAAATAAAAATATCACAGCATAAAGTTCTTGTTTCTCGACACATCCTCGATCTCGGTCACCTGTCTGAAGGTGGCTTTTCCATCTCTCTATTTCCAAGGTTCTGGTGTGGCGCTGTGGGTTAATGTGCCAGACTGCAAAGCCATTTGAACTGCAAGGTTGGCGGTTCAAGCTCACCAACTGTTCCTCGGAAACCCTATACAGGATTGCTATGGGTCGGAGTCGACTCGACGGCACTTAACAACAACAACAACATTCCAAGGTCGGATGTTCAAACTCACCAGCCGCTCTTCGGAAACTCTGTACAGGGTCTCTATCAGTTCATAACGCCTCAATGGTGTTAGCAACAGCTTATCCCCCAAAGAATTCTGAGCTCTTCAATTCACTCACCTCAAAAAGGCAGTTTTGGCTTCTCTGAGGGATTCAGATTCCATTCCTCATCAATGTTCTTGGATGTGTGGAAACTGAAGGTGAAAGGGCACGGTCAGGGCTGGAGGGTGGATGGCTAAGAATTCCCAATGAATTGTCCTAGGACAGCCCTCGTTACCCTCAGGGACTGACAGCTGCCTTGTCCTGATGGAAAACAGTCTTGATTCACCTGACCTGACCTTTCTCTCACCACTGAAGTTTTCCAATTTCTTAAAACTTCTTCACAATAACTCCCCATGATCATCCTGTGTTCTTCTAGAAAACCTATCAAGAAGATCCCTTTGAGATCCTCAAAAGCAGTCGCCATGACTTCTGAGCTGACCTCTCTGCCTTAATTGAACTGGCCCAGCAGACACCCTCGGAAACACTGTTTGGCTTGGACCTTTGTATCCAAGTCCCCCTAAGGAGATTAAGAGAAGCACGGTACTGAGAGAACTTGTCTGTAGCTGCTCACTGATGACAGAGATGAGTTTAAACACATTTTGCTTAAAATAAAACCATGCATGTGTGAGCTGGGACCCTGGCACTCCCCCTGTACTCTTGTCGATTGAATCCTCCCACCATCCCTGTGAAGACAGTGGGGGGCATCACCTCCTCTCCATCAGGCTGGGGGCCACGTCGGGGATGGGATAGTCGTGGTTGCCAGTCTCACTGAGCAGCTCGGGGTTTAGTGAGATCCTATTCTAGATTTAGTTTTATAAGGAAGAAATGAAAAATAACTGGCGAGGAGACAGCAGAAATAAACCCTGGGTTTCCCCTGGGGATTTGAACTGGGTTTAATGCAGTCATCCAAGACCCGGTACTGCTGAGCTCTGAGCCCATTTGTGCCCAAGCCCTGGTGTCTCCGTAGGAACAAGACTTCATCTCTGCTTTCCAGACAGAGAATCAACTGTCCTTTCTCCAGGTCACCAGCTCACAGTTCCAGTGTCTGGCTCCTCTCCCTTGTTGTATGAGGAAACCACTCCCTCTTCTTGGGTCTCACCAGACATAGGTCTCAGCAGCCACCGCTGTGGCAGAAGGAGGTGTCACTGGAGATGAGTCCCTGAAACGGCTCTGCCGCTACCCTCGGTTTTGTAACCGTTCCAGAAATGGCTTGGGACAGAGTTCAACTTTGTTGGCATTGTGAGACCCCAAGGCATGAAAGACAGATGTGTTTGGTGGGCTTCAGTCTCAGTCTCTAGGTGGGCATTTTGTAGGAGTATCTGGGCAGTGTGAACAGTGAACACTCTTGGCTGCAAGTGGAAATGTTGGTGATTCCATCCAGAAGTACCTTGAAAGGAAGGCCAGCCATTGAAAGCCCTTTGGAGCACAGTTCTCCCCAGACACACATGGAGTTGCCTTGACAATACTGGTCACAGGTGTGGTGTACCAAGTCATTCTCCAGTCTTCCCATCTCCATAGAAACAGGTCACTCATGGTAAAAAAAACTGTGTGCAAGTCAGCAATGGAATTACATTCTCATAAGGTTTATCATGGAGTCAGTTCCAACTCACAGCAACCCTGTCTAGGGTTCCTGAGGCTGTCAATGTTTATGGGAGCCGAAAGCCTCAACTTTCTCCCATGGTGCAGCTGGTAGATTTGAACTGCAGACCTTGGAGTTAGCAGCCCAACTCATAACCCACTGTTGTTGTTGTTAAGTGCTGTTGAGCCAATTCTGACTCATAGCAACCCTGTATAAGGAATCCGAGGAGCGGCTGATGGGTTTGAACCGCCAACCTTGCATTTATTAGTTCAGTGTTTATCCTACAGCACCACACCAGGACTCCCATAACCCTCTAATCTCTCATAAATCCCGGGAGGAGGAATGGAGAGGTGGGAAGGCACACATCTTGGGGTGATTTGTTCCCAAGTTGTCATAAGTGTTCCAGAGGACCGCAGAGCCTTCTAGTACATCCTTGTCCTCAGTGACCCCAGGCCTCAATCTTCTGGGTCCAGTTCCCAAAGTGAGCGGATGCTGCTACTTTGCATGTGTGAAGAATGCTCTTGACTGCAAGTAACAGAAAACCCAGTCCACAGAGCCTCAGACACCCCTGAGCTTGTAGGTTTCGCCTTCTAGGGGTTCTGGGCCCGGGCAGCTGCCAGCATTGTAGCTGTGGATATACGGCGGGGTCTGTGGATGAAGAAGCCTTCTCAAGCTCCCCTCATGGTGGTCACCCAGCTCCCTTTTTCCGGCTGCTTCCATGGCCTCAGGGAGGCCAAGGCATAGGCAGAGACTCCCAGATATTTCCCTGTGATCAGGAAAGGAAACATTTTTCTGAAAGGCCCTTGGAAGATTTCCCCTGAAAATTTCACTGTCCAGACCCGAGTGACAGAGGCCCAGGTCAGCCAGAGGAGAGAGAGACACCAAGTTTCCCAGAAGGCAAGGAGGAAGGGAGAAAGCTCTCTCTCCCCCATTACTAACTAATGTGAGGCACCCTCACTGCTCCCTGGCTCTTCCCTTCCTCAGCCTTCCCTCCAGACAGCTCCATCCTTCTTTAGCTTCTTCCTCCCTCCCTCTTTCTTTTTCTCTCCCTGTCCCCCTCCCTCACCCTTCCCTACCCCCGCCCCCCTCCCTGTTAGCAGAGAGTGTGGGTACGGGGCCTTTGGGTGGCCAGGCAACCATGGCCGCTACAAATAACAAGGCAGAGTGTGTGAGTGTTCACAATGTCCCTGCGTATTAGGTGAGGATTTTGACACTGCTGTCAATGCTGATAGATTTTCCGAGGTTTGTCTGCTTGGCCAAATTAGAATGGTTAACATTATTTATAAAGATCATAACTACATAATTTCTAAATTCACAGAAATCGTTTGACTTAATGATTTCTAAATGTGCACCACACAACATTAGGCGGTTTTTATTAATTCTATTTATGTATGAAGAAGCAACAACAAAAAAGGGGAGTCTTAATTTTAACGATTCCCAAAGAATTTTAGCTGAAGAAAACTTCTCTGGCCCTGTGAGATGAATTTCTGAGGCTTTGCAGAGCAGGAAGTTCTACCTATATCACTTTTGCTTCCTTGACCCCCCACTTGGCTGGTATTTGGGTACTGTGAGCACTTTGCATACATTTTGCATACAATCAGTTTCACTGCAGCAAAAGAAAATAGTTATTAATGTGCCTGCTCTAAACTTGGGTGAACATAAGCTTTCATTTACAGTCTGTCTTTAGGGCATACTTCATTTCACTTAGAATAAATTATCATACATTTATCATTAGTTAGCAAGTTATTAACATTAATATAAACAAATATGTGGCACATTTCTTCAGGAAGATTACGTTTTTAATCACTTAGTGAACGTAGCAGGCAACTTATACATATTTTATTTTGTAATGGCTGTGTTCACTGTTTCCACACTCCCATTAAAAGCATAATTCTAAGTACTTTGCATCTGTTAACTCAGAATACACTTAATTGAGGTTAGGGGGTTAAGAATGAACTTTTCTCTTCCACTGACAAACAAGAACTTCCTTAGACACCTTTTTACACATGAGATTTGCTATAATGCCTCTGTTAAACATGCCTTTGTCTACGGCAAAGAATTTTTTTAAATTCAATTTAATGAAAGACTAGAGGAAGGGACAAGTTGTGCTCAGCTTCTTTGGAGATGCCTCCTTGGTTAGAACACAGACTCTGGCAACTCTTAATTAGGAAGGACAGACATTCTCGTGGACTCAGACTCATAAACCATCAAGCTAAACTAGCATCAATTGGTGGTTTGCAAAAGCTACTGTTTGCTGATATGAGAACAAGGATATGGTACCCAATGCTTCTCAGCTCCTTTCACCCACCACTCTGGTGATCTCAGTGTCTGCTGACTGCTCAGGGAGAACTTCCCAAGCTCAGTACCCACATGGACTGAACTATATAAACTGGGTACCCTTGGGCAAGTGACTTCTCCAAACTTCAGTTTTTTCATCTGCAAAATGGAGAGAATAATAGTACTACTTAGGATGTTGGAAAAGAGTTGAACTGATGCCTTTGAATTATAGTGTCGGTAAAGAATACTGACTATACCATGGGTAGCCAGAAGAATGAACAGCTCTGTCTTAGAAGAGGCACAATCATTATGCTCCTTAGAAGCAAGAATGGTGAGACTTCACCTCAAGTATTTTGGGTATGTTCTCAGGAGGGACCAGTTCCTGGAGAAGGGCATCATGCTTGGAAAAATAGACGATCCGCGAAAAAGTGGAAGACCCCCAAAAGAGATAGATTGGCACAGTGACAGCATCAGTGGGCTTAGATGTAGCAACAGTTGTGAGGTTGTGTTTCGTTCTGTTGGGCATAGAGTCACTGTGAGTTGGGCTTTGACATTACATAGGATGCTGATGGTTGTGGTTGTGTGCTGTGGAGTCGGTTCCGACCCATAGCGACCCTGTACAGGGTTTCCGAGGCTGTAAATCTTTATGGGAGCAGAAAGCCTTATCTTTCTCCCGCGGAACAGCTGGTAGTTTTGAACTGCTGACCCTGAGGTTCACAGCCCGATTCGTAACCACTATACTACCAGAGCTCCTTCTACGTAGATAACAGTAAGGATTTAACAAAGTCAAACATGCAGGCATGCTGATTTATTACCTTTATTAGGATCAATTACTGTGCCTTATCAAATAGCCTTCGGTACCACCAAACTGTGATCACATTACATTGGTGAAAATATTGTGTTGTAACATGTGGCGTGTTTTGCCATCTTCTCACTTTTAGGATAAAGCTGTTAGCATGGCCCCTTTTAATTTTGCATTTCAGCTCAAGCTCTCATTCACTGATTTGGTGTCTGAGATGACGAAACTTAGAAGAGTCTTTAATTCTTCTATTTGTCTCACTGTGTAGGGCCTCGCGGTCTCCTGTTGCTTCTGTCTCTTGGCAGTGCCCTCATAGGTCAGATTAGCTGTCTCAGGCCACTGACTCTGCTGGTCCATTTCTCACCGGGGACCAGGCCACATGTTTCTCCCCCACAGTCTTCCCCAGACCTGTAACACCAAGTCCATTCCCAACATGTGACTTAAAATCCGCGAGGTAATGTGATTGTGTGGGACGCATGTATATCTCTTCCAGTCCGTCCCTGACCTTGTGGCTCTTAAAATCCACCAGGTAAGGTGACTGTGTGGGACGCATGTGTGCCTCTTCCAGATGCTAGAGGCTATCTCATGGTGGAGAGCTGCTCAGTCCCACAAGACTTTGTGCCTTGGTCTCTTCGTCTGTACAATGGGATCACAGCAGAGGGGTCGTCATAAGGACTGATTGAGGGCACTCATGACATGTGCATGCTCACATCAAGGCTCTTAGTACCTGTCTTAATGAGTGTTTTCTCTTGTAATGAGAAGGACATTATGTTTGTTCATCGATAGAGAGAAAGACCCCCAAGCAGATGGATTGGCCCAGTGGCAGCAGCAATGGGCTCAAACATCTGGGAGGATGGTGTGGGACTGGTCAGTGTTTCCGCCTATCATGCACAGGGTACCTCTGAGTCACACCTGACTGACTTGACAACACCTAGCAACAACATTTTCATGAGAATGCAGGTGAGACTGATGTCACATTTACCTATGGATAATGTCATAGTTATTAGGTGCTGTCTAGTGGGTTCTGAATCATATCAACCGTGTGCACAACAAAATGAAACACTGCCCGGTCCTGCGTCATCCTCACAATTGTTGTCACACTTGAGCCATTGTTGCTGCCACTGAGCCAATCCATCTCATCTGGGTCTCCCTCTTTTTCACTGACCCTCCACTTTACCAAGCATGATGTCCTTCTCTAGGGACTGGTCCCTCCTGATACCACGTCAGAAGTATGAGAGACAAAGTCTTGCCATCTTGGCTTCTACAGAGCACTCTGGCTGTAATTCTTTCCACACAGATTTGTACATTTGTTTGTCTGGCCGTCCATGGTACTTTTAATATTCCTTTCCAACACCATAACTCAAATGTGACTACTCCTTCCTCCTAGTCTGTCTTAGTCTGGAAACATGTCCACTGTGGGTGAACCTGCCGATATTTAAAATTCTAGTGGCATAGCTACCCCCATAGCTGTAACACACAAGCCATCGCAGTATGAGGAACTGACAGATGAGTGGTGGATAAATAATATAAGAGCTTGTTTTTGTTGTTGCTAAGTGTCGTTGAGTCACTTCCAACTCATAGCTATCCTGCATATGGTTTCCAAGGAGCAGCTGATGGCTTTGCAGTTCAAATTCACCTTGTGGTCCAGTACTTTATCCTGCCCATCAGGACTCCAATATAAGAGCCATCATTTATTAAGTTCTTCACAGATGTTCACACTCTAGTTAATACTTCACATTCCTGCTGCTGTGGTTACGTGCCGCCATGTTGATTCCAACTTGTAGTCGCCTCACGTGACGGAGTAGAACTGCCCGCTGAGTATCTTAGACCGTGGTCTTTACAGGGTCACATCAACAGGTCTTTGTTTACAGAGCACCTGAGCGAGTTCAAACTGCTTACCTTCCTGTGAGCTGCTGAGTTGTCAACCATGGCACTACCAGTTTACATTAAAACACAAAATAAATCGAACCCAGTGCCACTGAGTTGATTCCATCTCATAGTGACCCTCTAGGACAGGGCAAAACTGCTCCATAGGGTTCCCAAGGCTGTCATCATTTGCCCAAGGAGCAGCTGGTGCATTCAAACAGCTAACCTTTTGATTAATAGCCAAACTGGACTCTTTTTACTTTTCATTACAAACCCAAACCACTGTTATCAAGTCAGCTTCCAGTCATCACGAGCCCACCACATACGACAGAAGCAAACACTGCCTGATCCCACGCCATCCTCACAGATGTTGCTGTGTGTGATCTCATTGTTACAGCCACGTGCCACTCCATCTTCCTTTTTTTGCTGACCCGCTTTTTACCAAGCATGATGTCCTTCTCCAGAGACTGGCCCTCCTGAAGACATAGGTTTGTGGACGTATGTTTCCATCTCGTGTCTATAAATCAGAATCCCAAGTGTTTATGATCATGGAATATGTTTAGTCACGAACATATAAAATTAGTATTAGAAAATGCCATCTTCACATACTTTAAGATCCATTCTTAAAATGGGTTTTGATGAGGGAGGAGAGACAAGGATGGGAGGGGAAGTGAAGTGATGTTTGTGGAAACATGGAATGAAAAGAAAATGGAATGTTCCTGTTGCTTTTTGAAGCCCCCTCGTATGTGTATATGGTGTGGTGCTGTAAGATAAGTACTTAACTGCAAGGTCTGTTTGTACTGCAAGGTTGGTTGTTTGAACTTATCATCGACTCCTCGGAAACCCTGTACAGGGTTCTCAGAGTTGGACCTGACTTGACGGCACTTAACAACAACTACAATGTATGTGTGGTACATAGGTGTTGTATACATGTTGCTAGTTGTCATTGAATGGGTTCCAACATGGGGCCCTTACATGCACCAAGAGGAAATGTCACCCTCTTCACATCTGTGGGGCTGCGTCCACACTCCATCTGTCTGTGTTCTGAATCGACTTCTTCACTGAGATTCATCCTCTTTCTCTTCTCCAATGGGTTGGACATGGACTGAGAACATTCTGAGAATGTCTGAGAATGTCTACACATGGACTGAGAATGTCTACACACAGAGACTCCAAGGATAAGGATGAATGGTCCATGGTGGCCCACAGCCAAACTCCTCTGTTCTTCAGTGGGTTTGATATACACCAAGAACACTCTCAGTGTCTACACACAAAGACGTCAGGGGTAAGAATGAATGGTCCATGGTGGTCAACAGCCAGACTCTTCTCCAGGTTCTTCAAGGCAGAGACTAGATGCATGGCTCATTCTTCCTACCTCTCGGGGCTCTGTGCTTACGGTGATGGCAGCCAGACCCTGCTGCCCTCCCTGTGAACGCTCAGCTCCTTTCTTCTTATAGCTGGTGCTTAGTGGGTCTCCAGGAAATCCACCCCTAAGGAATGACTGTAATGTTGGGGTACGGCACAGATTTCTTGCCAGCACTGGTTCTGTGCAGTCCTTGCATCTTCGTAAGAAATGGACTTATGATTGCTGCAATTACATACAGTACTGCACCAGCTTTAGCCATTTTTTTTTTGCAGCCATAAACAATTTTTCATATGATCCATTTCTATTCTTATTAATGTCAGCTGGTTATTAAACTGACTCCTGTCTAATTAGCCAAGTGCTATTCCTGGATGAAATTGGAAGACTCTGTCACAAGAGCTGATTCATTATTTGAAAAGGAAAATATGGTATCTATTTATGTTCCTGTTTGTGATCATATACCAGAATTTTTATCTCTGATAAAACTATCTCAGTGCTTTAGAAATAATCATTCACGCATGAGAACCTCATCTGCTTCGTTTGAGCAAATGCTGTAATCAGAGGCCACACGTTGGAGGGGGATCATAAACCACAGAATAAATCGTCTCTGAATGAACTCACAATGAGCCTCTGACACTTGTCTCACAAATGAACCTTTGCCACACTGCTCACTAAGACTTTTGATTACTGAATAGATCTTTCTCCCATTTCGTCTTAATTGTGGTTTTCATCATTTTTATTTTCCTTTTATAGGCTCAAAGATATCATTTCCTTGATTTTATTTTGACTTTACTCTGGACGTGTGTTTTATTTTACTCCCGCTTTCCTTTAATTAATGTTTTGTCCCTGTGGGATGGGCAGAATGGAAGAGTGAGGCCGTAGAGTAATGTGACATCAGGATCAGAGGAAGACTCATGAACAACCTACGATATACCGATGACACAACCTGGCTTGGCAAAAGCAAAGAGGACTTGAAGCCCTTCCTGATGAAGATCACACATGACAGATTTCAGTACAGATGACACTTCAACATCAGGAACACAGAGGTCCTCACAACTGGACCAATAAGTAGTAGGTTGATAAATGGGGAAATATTGAAGTTATTAAGGATTTTGTTTTATTTGGATCCACAATCAATACCAATGGCAGAAGCCATCAAGAAATGAAGCAACATATTGCATTGGGCAAATCTGATGCAAAAGACCTCTTTAAAGTGTTGTCACTTTGAGGACAGAGGTGCACCTGACCAGCCATGGTGTTTTTGACCACCTCATTTGCACGTGAGAGCTGTACTATTAACAAGAAATGCTGGGAAAATGTTGCTGCATTCAAGTACGATATTGGAGAAGACAATCAACTTCAGCCAGAATGCTCCTTAGAAGCCAGGATGTTGAGGCATGGTCTCATACTTGGGGACATGTTATCGGGAGGGACCAGTTCCTGGACCAGGACATCGTGCTTAGTAAAGTGCAGAGTCAGTGAAAAAGAGGAAGACCCTCAATGGGATGACTTGGCTCAGTGGCAGTAACACTAGTCTCAAATATAACAACATTTCTGTGGCTGGTACAGGACGGGGCCACTGTGCGTTAGAACTAACTCAATGGCACCTCAAAACTACACTGTTTTAGACACTTTGGTGAACATTTTCAAGTTGTTAGTAGCTCAGTTTTTCAACTAGAAAACAGAGCTTATACTTCTTCATGGACCACCTCACCAAAACTTCAGGCATATAAAAGGAGAGCAATTTTAACACAGAGGAATACGTCCAAATTAGAATGAAAAGATGCTAAAGTTTCCCTTGGTAGTTGATATTATCATTTGGTGCCTTTGTGTCCGTTTTACACTTATAGTGACTTTCGGTGACAGAGTAGAACTGCATCATACAGTTTCTGGGCTGAATCTTTTCAGGAGCAGATCTTTTCTCACACGTCTTTTCTCCCATGGTACCTCTGGGTGGGTTCGAACCACTAACCTTTTGGTTAGCAGCTGAGCACTTAACCATTATACTGTGAGGAAGGTGAGCAAAAACACAGCAAAGCACGTGGATGGTCTGCTTTGTAGAGCCATGCAAGCATTTCTGTGGCCGTCTGTACATTTCATAGTTGTCAAGTGTCATCGAGTTGGTTCTGACTCATAGTGACCCTGTATAGGATTTACAAGGAGTGGCTGGTGGGTTTGAACTGCCGACCTTGCTGTTCATTTCGACTGTGTGGTCCAGTGCATTACCTGCCATGTCACACCAGGACTCCATCTGTACATATGGTCATAGTGATGGTTGTGTGCCATGAAGTTGGTTCTGACTCATAGTGACCCTGCATAAGGTTTCTGGGGCTGTAAATCTTTACGGGAGCAGAAAGCCTCCTTGTTTGTACATATACGAGTAGCCAAACCTTCCTTACTGTCTACTGAATTCAAATCCTTGCCTACAGTCTTTTTCCCTCAAAATGAGATAGTTAAAATTTCTGACAAGGCTTATAGAAAATTCAGAGCAATGTAGAGAAGTCCAAGTAGAAAATAAACAGCCTCTAAAGTCATACCATCTGGAGGAAGTTGCAATAATGTTTGGGGGAACATTTCTTTCAGATAATCAGACAGACAGGCAGACATGCACACGTACACACACTCATATGCTACAAACAGTAAGTCCCTATTAACGATTGCACATTCAACACTTTAGAAGGTCTGGTGGGAAGGGTTGAGATAAAACCACTATGAAAGGGACCAGAACAGAGTCCTGAAGAGAGAGGAAGAAAATGTGCAACAAAACTCAAAATCATTAAAAAGAGAGAGAGAGAGAGAGAGAGAGAGAGAGAGGCCTGGCTCACTGGTCAGCTAGAGACTGGTGGGACCTCAGAGACTGTTATCCTTGGTCTTCCTTTAGGTCTGGAGCTGAACTCATTCATGACCACGGCTCAACTTTCAGTCAAACTAAGCCGGCCTGTAAGGGGAGGGATGGACTACTCAGGACCATCAACCACAGATGGTAGGGGCAGCCTTTGCCCAAGGATAGAGCTCAGGAGGCAGGAAGGATGGACGTACACAGGAAACCCAGGGAGGAGGTGGGACGATCACTGTTCCCTGGTGGGGATCAGTCAACATCATGAAACAAGCTATGTACCGGTTATTGAACAGAAACTAATTTGCTCTGTCAACTTTCACCCAAATCACAATGTTGTTAAGTTCCATCAAGTCTGTTCCAACTCATAGCAGCCCTGTATAGGGTTTCTGAGGAGAGGCTGGTGGATTTGAACCTCCGACTTTGCAGTTCAAAGTGTACTCCAGTGGGAAGTTAAAGTAGCAGTTCAGTGGGGTGTGGATCCTGGAGGAAGCACTGGAGAAGATAGGTATGGCCTTAGGGTGCTGACCTTCAGGACCCACAGGGGTGAAACTGTGGATTCCCCACCCTTGGAAAGACCAGACTGACTGATGACCCTGCTGAGGGATTTTTGCAAGCATGGCTGCGAGCATCCCAATACAGATTCCATCTCAGACCTGTTCTTTTCACACAACAGTATGTGCTAGATCCCTTCGTATGGCATCTTTATACAGCTGAGAACTTAATCACGCTCTTAATAGCTGCATATGATTCAACTGCAAGTGTAGCTCGTGCTTACTTAACAAATATCCTTCGATTAATTATTACGCCACAGTAAATACTCTTGCAGCTATCTTAAAAGAATTGTACAATAAATGCTCAGGAAGCAGTTAGTATGTTGTGGGGAAAGGAGCCCTGGTGGTGCAGTGGTAAAGCGCTGGCAGTTTGCACCCACCAGAGGCTCCTGGGGACAGATGAGGCATCCTGCTCCCGCCATGATAGCCTGGGAAATCCTCCAGGATGGTTTGACTCTGCCCTAGGGGGTTGCTCTGAGTTGGAATGGACTCTGTTGATGCCAGTGGGCTTGGTGTTTGGCTGATGTTTCAGGGAAAGTCTCAAATCGCATACAACATTTAGATTGGTGGGGGAGACTGATCACAAATTAGCCTTACAAACTGATGAAAGCATCATTACTTTGTTGATGTTGTTGTTGTTAGGTGCCAATAAGTTGGTACCGACTCATAGGACCCTGTGCACAACACATAAAACACTGTCTGGTCCTGTGCCAACCTCACAAGCGTTGCTACATTTGTGCCCATTGCTGCTGCCACTGTGTCAGTCCATCTCATTGGGGGTCTTCCTCTTTCCTCAGACCCTCCATTTTACCAAGCATGATGTCCTTCTCCAGGGACTGGTCCCTCCTGACACTATGTCTGAAGTATGAGACGCGATGTCTGGCCATCCTGGCTTCCAAGGAACACTCTGGCTGTACTTCTTCCAACACAGATTTGTTTGTTCTTTTGGCAGTCCATGGCACTTTTAATATTTGTAATACCCATGGTATAACTTCTGGAATCACGGCAACATGCAAGCCACCACAGTACGACAAACTAGTATACAAGCTGTGGCTTCACAACTGAGAGAAAAGTAAAACGCTGATGTCATTGGGAAAATTGAGGAGGAGAACTTGGGTGACTGAAGGGCTTAAGATATAGGCTTGTCAGAAACAATCTTAGTGTGGGCATCCTTTTAGCCAAATTACATAGGAGGAGAAAGTTCCAGTTAACCGAATAGCAGGGAAGGGTGTGCTAGGCAGAGGGAACAGCATGGGCAAAGGTTCTGAATAAAGAGCTTGGTGCCTTAGAGAAAGTGGAGGAAGCCGGTGTGAATAAAACCAAAACCCACTGCCAACAAGTTGATTCCAACCTATCGTGGCTCTTCAGGACAGAGCGGGCTGACTGCCACATAGGGTTGCCAAGACTGTAATGTCTATGCAAGCAGACTGGCATGTCTTTCTCCCATGGGACAACTGGTGAGTTTCAACTGCTGACCTAATGGCTAGCAGCCCAATGCTTAACCCGCTGTACCACTAGGGCTCCTTAGAACTGAGATCATAAACAAGTCAGTGGCTCCAAGTGCAACTGTATATGTAAGCTACAGTCCCATACACAGAGGAGCCCAGGACCTGGGCCTTTACATCTCCTTTAGGATAAATCAGGCAGCTGATGAAGGGTTTGATACAGGGACATGAGGTGATGGTGTTGATGACTTTTCAAGTTCACACTGACATCTGGTAGACCAGGAGATGGAAGTGGTTCAGAGAATCAGTCAGGACACCAGTGGGCTGTTTTTATACCCTTTATTGTCCATTTCAAGGGATGTGGCTGAGACTAGGGGGATGACTACATTTGGAGTCCAGTGGGAAGATTTAAGAGGCGCTTGTCAGATGCCATTGGGTCAGCTCCAAATGCTAGTGACCCCACGCACAACAGAATGAAACACTGCCCGGTCCTGTGCCATCCTCACAATTGTTGTGATCCTTGAGCCCATTGTTGTAGCTGCTGTATCAACCCGTTTCATTCATTGGAGTCCTCCTCTTTTCCACTGACCCTGAACTTCACCAAGCATGGTGTCCTTCTACAGGGACTGGTCCCCCCATAGCATTTCCAGAGCACTACAGACAAAGTCTCCTCATGCTTGCTTTTAAGGAGCATTCTGGCTGGGCTTTTTCCAACACAAATTTGTTTCTTCATCTAGCAGTTGATGGCACTTTAATATTATTTACCAGCTATTAATCCGATGCATTTAAGGTGCATCTGACCCAAGCCATGGTATTTTCCATAACCTCATATGCATGCGAAAGCTGGACAGTGAGTAAGGAAGACCATAGAAGAATTGATGCTTTTGAGTTATGATGTTGGAGGAGAATATTGAAAGTGCCATGGGCTGCCAAAAGAACCAACAGATCTGTGTTGGAAGAAGTGCAGCCAGAGTGCTCCTTAGAGGCCAGGAGGGCCAGACTTCATCTCTCATACTTCAGACATATTGTCAGGAAGGACCAGTCACTGGAGAAAGATATCATGTTTGGTAAGGTGGAGGGTCAGAGATAAAGAGGAAGACCCCTCTCCCCACACCCCCAGCAAGATGGATTGGCAAAATGGCAGCAGCAATGGGCTCCAAGTGCAACGATAGTGAGGTTGGCCCAGGATCGGGCAGTGTTTCATCCTGCTGTGCATAAGATCGCTATGGGTTGGTACCGACTCTATGGCACCTAACAACAACAACAACAACAATCAGATGCCTTAGTTCTTCTCCTATCTTCTTATTAACTGACCAACTTTCACACGCACATGAGACTATTGAAAATTCTGTGACTTGGGTCAGGTGCACCTTAATGCTCACACTGGCATCTTTGTTTGTAAGCTCTTTAAAGAGGTCTTTTGCAGCAGATGTGCTCAATGCAGTGCATCCTGTGATTTCTTGACTGCTGTTTCCATGAATATTGACAGTGGATTCAAGAAAATGAAATCTTGGACAACTTCAATGTTTTCTCCATATATCATGATGTTGTTTATTGGTCCAGTTGTGAGGAGTTTTGTTTACATTGAGTTGTAATCCATACTGAAGACTGTAGTCTTTGATCTTCATCAAGTCCTCTGCTGTCAGCAAGCTAGGTTGTGTCATCTGCATATAGAAGGTTGTTAGTGAGTCTTCCTCTGATCCCAATGCCATGTTCTTCTCAGCACGTAGACTGAATAAAGCAGAGGTTAAAAGATCCTCGGAAGGCAAAGTTTGCCTGAATCAGTGATGCACTGGGCAAAAGGTGGAAGGAAAAGTAAGAAAGAACTGTTGGCACAGTTACTTCTGGATTGAGGAACTATGGGTATGATGGTGCCATTTATTGAGCTTGGAAGATGTGAAAAATGAGAGTAAGAAGAAATACAAGAAATACATACACTCTGTTTTGGACAATTAAGAAGCTTGTGTGGTAAGAAAACGATTATGTCAAATAGGCATTGGTTATACAAATCTAGGGTTAGCAGAATAGTCAAGATTTCCAATTTAAGGATGGTATTTAGAGCCTAAGGAACAGGTGTTGCAAGGATACGAATCCCTTTAACTTGGCTTTCTTTTTTTCCCCTGCTTGTCACTAAAAAATTTGTAACTGTGTATTGTCAACCTCCCCACCCCCACCCCCCCATTGCTCCATGGAAACCCTAGACAGATTCGCTCTGAGTCGGAATCCACTTAACAACAACAGCATTGTGAACTGGGCGAGGGTTTACAGAGCAGGTCAGTTTTCCATTCAACAGACAATACATACTTTTGCTCACATCAAAGATTGCAATTTCCTCAAAGTGTCTACTCTACTTTCTCTCTGTGTTTCCTGTTTCTTTTCCTCCTACTTTCCTAACACTTTGGAACTTTATCTTTGGGTAAATGCTGCTCTTTGGATCTCAAATGATGGACTATTCTGAGGTGTGTGTGCCTTCCCAGTGTTACCATCCCCTTTGCAGACCTGTCTCTTGTTTGGCTGGACACTGAGCCATGGAGGTGAGCTCATTTACAGACCTGAGGAGCTGCTAAGAGCCACAGTCTTGGGGTTTCCAGGCTCTCTGCCCAGGAAGCCGACTCACTCTTTATGATTTTAAATTTGCTTCTACATTTTCTCCCACTCTCTTCATGACCTTCTAATGTACTCCCTGTCACATTAGAGCTGCTGGCAGTGGTAGCCAGGGACCATCTAGTTCTGGACTTGGCTTTCTGCATCGCCTGGAACTTCTGGAAGCAATGGTTAAAACAGGCATACCTTGTTCAATGCTCTTTACTGTGTTCCACTCATACTGTAAAATTTTACAAATGGGAGGTTTGGGGCAATCGTGCCTCCACCTATCTCTGGGTGCCATTTTTCCAACAGCGTGTGGTTGTTTCTTACAGTGTCACGTGTTGTCCTCCTCACAGTATTCCCAGTGTTTCATCCTGTCATCACTGCAAACTTCACAGACTGGAGTGTTGACATCACTCTTCTGCGCAACGGGAAATCAGACAAGATGTGGGCTTTCTTGCATATGGGTCTGGAGTGAGCCCTCAGGGTCACTGAGGTCTGTCTGTAAAAGTGATTGTTGTTGTTGTTAGGTGTCATCGAGTCGGTACCAACTTAAAGCACAGCGTAACGAAACACTGCCTGATCCGGGGCCAACCTCACTCTCGTTGCCACGCTTGAGCCCATCAATGCAGCTACTTTGTCAATCTGTCTCGCTCTAGGGGTCTTCTTCTTTTTCTCCGACCCTCCACCTTACCAAACATGATATCCTTCTCCAGAGATTGGTCCCTCCTGACAATATGTCTGACATATGAGAGACGAAGTTTGGCCATCCTGGCCTCCAAGGAGCACTCTGGCTGCACTTCTTCCAACACAGATCTGTTGGTTCTATTGGTAGCCCATGACACTTTCAATATTCTCCTCCAAGACCGTAACTCAAAGGCATCAATTCTTCTGTGGTCTTGCTTATTCACTGTCCAGATTTCACATGCATATGAGGTTTATTGAAAATACCATGGCTTAGGTCAGGCACACCTTAGTCTTCAAGTTGAAATCTTTGCTCTTCAACACTTTAAAAAAAGATCTTATGCAGCAAATTTGCTTAATGCAAAATGTCCTTTGATCTCTTGACTGTTGCTTCCCTGAGTGTTGATAGTTGATCCAAGAAGAATGAAGTCCTTGACAACTCCAATCTTTTCTCCATTGGTAAGAGTGTTGTTTATTGGTCCAGTGGTGAGGATTTTTGTTTTCTTTACGTTGAGATGTAATCTATGCTGAAGGCTGTGCTCTTTGATCTTCATCTGTAAATATTTTAAGTCCTCTTTACTTTCAGCGATTGAGGTTGTATCATCTGCATATTGCAGGTTGTTAATGAGTTTTCCTCCAATCTTGATGCCACATTTTTCTTCATATAACCCAGCTTCTCGTATTATTTGCTCAGCATACAGGTTGAATAAGTATGGTGAAGGAATATAACCTGGTCGCATATCTTTCTTAATTTTAAACCATTCAGTATCCCATGTTCTGTTCAAACAACTGCCTCTTAGTCCATATACAGATTCCTCATGAACATAATTAAGTGTTTCGGAATACCCGTACTTCACAGTGTTGTCCATAGTATGTCATAATCCACACAATCGAAAGCCTTTGCGTGGTTAATAAAGCACAGGTAAACCTCTTTCTGATATTCTCTGCTTTCAGCCGAGATCCATCTGATGTCATCAGTGATATCCCTCATTTCACATCCTCTTCTGAATCCAGCTTGTCAATGTGTACTTGCAGCTGTTTCTATATTACTTTTAGTAAAACTTTACTCGCATGGGATATCAAAGATATTGTCTGATGATTTCCACATTCTGTTGGGTCACCTCTCTTTGGAATGTGCATAAATAGGTATCTCTTCCAATCAGTCAACCAAATAGTTGTCTTCCAAATTTCTTGGCATAGATGAGTGAGTGCCTCATGTGCCACCTCACTTTCTTGAAAGATTTTAATTTTTATTCCACCAATTCCTGGTGCCTTGTTCTTTGCCAATTCCTTCAATGCACCTTGAACTTCTTCCTTGATCATATGCAACCTCTTGAAACGGTTGAATATCAACCATATCCTTTTGGTACAGTGATTCTGTGTATTCCTTCCATCTTCTTCTGATGCTTTCTGCATCATTTAATAATTTATCCAGAGACTCCTTCAATAATAAAAGTCGAGGCTTGCATTTTTTCTTCCATTTCCCCAGCTAGAGAAATGCTAAGCATGTTCTTCCTCTTTGGTTTTCTGACTCCAGATCTTTGTACAATTTGTTGTGTAATATTTGGCTTTATCTTCTCGAGATGATCTTTGAAATTTTCTGTTCAGCCCTTGTACCTCCTCATTTCTTCCATTTGCTTTAGCATCTCTATGCTGGAGAGCAAGTTTCAGTGTCTCTTCTGACATCCATTTTGATCTTGTCTTCTCAATGACTTTTTGCTTTCTTCATGTATGATGTTCTTGATGCCATCCCACAACTCTTCTGGTCTTCTCTTCAATTGCTACTTCTTACTGCTGTTTTCCTAGTGAAAGCCTCTCTCTCTCTCTCTCTCTCTCTCTCTCTCTCTCTCTCTCTCTCTCTCTCAGAGTACCAGAACCAACTATATAACAATTATTTACGGCCATCCCAAATGGAGAAATGTTAATAATTACCTTTTATTTCTATTGCTTTAGGCATTTTTTTTTTTAATCAGGAAATCGGAGGATTTCATATTAGCCAATGGCGAGTGTTAGAGTATTGTTTTTTTTAATATGTAGGCAAGCATACTGTCTGCCAATAATAATTTTTTTTTCTTTCAAATCCATATGCCTGGGGTTAGCTTTTTGTGGGTTTTCTCCCCCCCTAAGGCCTCCAGGGTAGAGACGGTGAGCACTGAAGGCACAGAAGCTTGTGACTCCCAAAGGGGGCGTGGGGATGCTTCTTTCTCCACTTAGTTGTTGGGTTCGGTTTCACTCTGTGGTCAATTCCTTTATTCTGATGTGTGCATGTATTTTGTGGAAATGTGACAGTGGAAATACCCCTGGGGAACTGAGAGATTTGGAGAGCCCTTAATTCCCGAACTGGAAGAATCTTCAGGAAGCATCTAGGCTGTCTTTGTTTCTAGAATGGTGTTATATGCCGCCAAGTCAGTTCCGACTCATAGTGACCCTGTTGGCTGTTAGCAGTCCAGTGCTTACCCTACAGTGCCACACTTTTTTTTTTTAAACTTTATTTTGTGAATTGAATGAAGGTTTACAGTGCATAGCATCAGTTTTGCATTCAACTAATCATATGCTTTGCTTCACGACAATGACTGCTATCCCCTCTAAGTATAGAATTGATGAAAAATATTTACTTCTATTCACTTTAACTCTGTCACCAAGTTAATATGTGTCTACCCTTTGGTGGTCGTGGTGGTGTGTCATCGAGTCACTTCCTACTTATTAGTGACCCTCTATAGGGTTTGTCCTTATGGGGCACTGTAGGATAAGCACTCAACCACAAGGTCGGTTTGAACTGCAAGGTCAATAGTTCAAACTCACCAGCTGTTCCTCGGAAACCCTATACAGGACCACTATGGATCGGAACCAACTCGATGGTACTTAACGACAACAACAACAATAGTGCCCAAGGCTGTCATCTTTATGGTAGCAGAAAGGGTCATCTTTCTCCCGTAGTGCAGACTGATGGATTCTGACTGTTGTCAATGCCGTTGAATCAGTTCCAACTCATAGCGACCCCGTATAGGGTTTCCATGGAGCTGTTGGTGAGCTTGAACTGTCAACTTTGTGTATCAAACTGACTTTGCAGTTCAGTTCCTTAACCCACTACATCACATCTGCCTACCTCCCCTACCTCTGGTAACCATCATAGAAAATTTCTTTAACGAGAAAACCTTCTCTTGACTTTTTACAACAGTAATCTTGTAGAATATTTGTCCTTTTGTGATTGGCCAATATCACTCAGCATAGTGTCCTCCAGGTTGATCCACGCTATGAGGTGTTTCACAGATTCATCGTCATTGTTTGACATTGTGTTGTATGCGATTGCATGTAACTACAAAAGTTTAACCAGTCTCCTGTTAATAGGAACTTAGACTGTCGCCATCTTTTTAGAGTCCTGGCATGGGTGCTGTGGGATAAGCACTGGAGTGCTCACCTCGAGGTTGATGCTCCAAATGCAGTTGCTGCTCCTCAGAAACCCTATACAGGGTCACCATGAGTCAGAACTGACTCGAGGGCACTTAACAACAAAAACAACATCATCTTGCTATTGTGATTAATACTGCAATGATCATGGGTGTGCTTACATCGATTTCTCTCACAGCTCTTGTTGCTTAAGGAAATAGACCAAGTAGAGAGAGTGGTATTTCTATTGAACAACTTTTTGAGAAAGCACCAACTGTTTTACACAGTGTCTGCACCGTTTTATATTCCCACCGCAGTGTAGGAGGGTCCCAGCGTCTCCATACCCTTCTCATTATTTGTTGTTTTCTGTTTTTTTTTTTTAATTTTGCTGTTAATTCTGCGGTGAGATGATATCTGATTTCTGTTTTGATTTGCATCTCTCGGCCAAACTTTGTCTCTCATATTTCGGACATATTGTCAGGAGGGACCAGTCACTGGAGAAGGATATCATACTTGGTAAGGTGGAGGGTCAGAGAAAAAGAGGAAGACCCCCAGCAAGATGGATTGGTCAAATGGCAGTATTGATGGACTCAAACATGACAACAGTAGTGAGGTTGGACCAGGATTGGGCAGTGTTTCAGTCTGCTGTGCATGAGGTCGTTATGAGTTGGTACCGACTCCATGGCACCTAACAACAACAACAGTGGCTAATAAATGCAAGCATGTCTTCATATGGCTAATGATAATGAACATTTCTTTAAATGTTTGTTGGTCGCCTGAATGTCTTCTTTGGTGAAGTGTCTGTTCATGTTCTCTTTCTATTTTTAATTAGATTATTTGACTTCTTGTTGAACTGTTGAAGGGAGTAGTCCTTTGTCTCATCTGTTATTGCCAAAAATTGTTCCTGGTTTGTGGGTTCTTTTTGTTCTTTTGGTGAAATCTTATGATGCATGTCAGTGTCTAGTTTTTAGAAGGCTCCAGTCACCTATTTTGTCCTTTGCTGTTTGTGTGATTTCAGTCATGTTTGATAGAGTATGTATGTCATGTATCAGAGCCCCTAAGTCTGTCTCTAGTTTTTCATTGATGATCTTTATAGGTAAGATCTTACATTTATGCATATGCTTCCTTTGACTTCTCACTAGTATGATGGACCATCCTGCAGGATGATCTTGATGTCCAGTTTGACCCAATATTGGCCTGAAGAGTTCATTCATTTCTAAGCAACTGGCTTGGTGATTTTTTTTTTATTACTATTTTAAAAACTTACTCCTTCTATTAATAGATTATGATCTAAACATTTGTTCTATCTTCATTCTTGAGAGATGTTTTTGGCATTTCTTGTAGTCCATTTTCCCAAATATTTTGGGCCTATGAAAACCACATCTGCTTTTAGTGCTATTTATTTAACATTTGACTTATATTGTTCTGATTCTCTGTCCCCGCCTCCTTTTATTCTGCCTCCCTCCTTCCCTATTTCCCTCCCTATTTTGTCATTCTTATAATCTGTCAAAATGGAAAACAGAGTGTCAATTCTCACTCTTGTGTTATGCACAGGCCAATTTCTCCTTATTTCTAGTGTTAACAATTTTTGCTTTATATCTTTCAACAGGTCTCAGTTCTCTAGCACTGTTATAACATGGCTTTTACAAACAAAAACGTATTCTCTCACCGTTGAGAAGGCTAGACTCCAAACCCAGATCCCGGGCTGTAAGAGAAGTCTTTCTCTCTGCCGACTCAGAGAGAAGGTCCTTGTCATCATTCTTCCTCTGGGTCTAGGAGGTTCTCAGCACCGAGACCCCAGGTCCAAAGGATATGCTCCACTCCTAGTTCTTCTTTCTTGGGGGCAGTAGGTCTCTCTGAAATCTACTTGCTTGTTTAATTTCTTTTATATATCAGAAGAGATTGAGTCAAGACACAACCTCATCCTGTAGACTGTCTCCTACCTCCTTCATGTGACAGACGTGAAGATTTACAACACTCGGGGTAATGACATCCGATCACAGAATGGAGGATGATGAGAATCATGGCCCAGCCAGGGTGTCACATTTGGGGAACACAGTATAATCCCTAACAGGATGCTATGTAAATAAGCCCTTCAGAGGTGATAATCACTCTGTCTTCATTTTCAGAAACAGACTTTCTTTGCTTTGTTTGATGTTTTTGATCTTGAATTAAACTTTTTCACATGTTCTTATCAGAGCCTCTGCTTACTTGACACCCTTCTGTCTGGTCTTCCACCTCATCCTTTATGACATCAGGTTGGATTTTGTTTTCTGAGCCTGTGTGTGAACATTTTCTTTCAGCAGGTAAGTTATGGCCATTCAGTGCCACCGTGTTTTATTCTATGTCTACATTCTAGACGCAACAGCCTTGCCTTCTGTAACACCCAGCAGTGAAGAATGGAGTTCATTAGGCAAAGCTGGTGGGAGACATGGTGGGAGATATATGTGATTAGGCTGTGCTTTACAATATTTGTGGGATGTAAATTTCTTTTTATCTTTAAAAATAGCATTCAGCATGCACCTAGTTCCCTTTGATTGGTAATGTAAATCACTGTTTCCTAAAAGTACACTCTATTTTGTAAAGATGTGGCATTCAACAAAAAGCCAAGAAGGACAATATGAGTTCTGTTAGCAAAAATAATTACATTTCTGAGGGTTTTCTCATGCTAATTCCCAAGCCTTCCTGCTGAGCTGGTGCCATTGTTCTGCCTCAGTCAGCACCCTCAGGTAAACTTCCTTGTATGATGTGGAATATTGAACCAGAATGCTCAGACCAAGTAGATTGCAGTAAGAAAGAGTGAGCAAGTACTGATGTAGGGCAGAGCATAGCAGGGCTTTGCATCTGATTGTGACAGATCCCCAAGTGATTCTGTTAGAAGCTCAGGAGATTTTTATTTGCACCTAAAAATCTCCTGCAGGTCTTGTGAACATGTAGATGCTGTTCTGTCTATCTGGGGTAGAAATGCGAATTCTCAGCAGGAGATGGAATCCGAATGGACCCTTGGCAGCCCTGGCTCTGATGAATGGACACTTTGCTATTTGTAGGCTACAGTTGTACCTAATCCAAAGGTGATATTTTCATCTCAGGGGGTCTGATTGCATCCGAATTGGTCCACCCTGTTCTGTATTCAGTGGGACACTGGCAGAGTACAGCCATGGGTACCTGATCCTCCTTACGTGTCACCGACATACTATTTACTGTGACAATCGTGAGAGATACATGCAGAGCATGGTCAGCTGAGAAGAGTATTTCTAAGCTTGCCCAGAGTCTGTCTGTGGTGGGGACAGAGAAGCTTGTCTGTCCACCTGCAGTTTTCATAGCATGGCCTTCCTGGTGAATGCCACCTTGGGTGAGCCACACATGGAGTGCCTCACACTCACACACCGTCTGGTGGTGGAGCGCCAGCCTCTCCTCCAAGGACAGCTGCTCCTTATGCGTAGTTGCCAATGGCCCACCAAGACAATGGGGGTCCGCAGTGTTGGAAGGTGTTTGGTTTTAGGTGCTCAGGAGAAACCAGAGACTGCATTTTCATGTAAAATCTTTCCATTTTCTATTTTTCAATTAATTCAAATTTAAAACAAATAAAATGAAAACACCACCACCTTTGACCCCCAATATCTTTGAGCTCACACAGGGCTCCTTATGGTCCAGGCGGTTTTAACCTAAAGTATGTCTTAATCATGGTAGACTAAGGCTTAGGGAAGGTTACTCTCAAAGGGGGGTGTATAAGTGGGCTTCAAAAAGTTCATGGAGAATAGATTGAAAAGATGACAACTTTTCCATGAAATCTTGCCTACATGGCCCCATGTGGCAGAGTGAAACTGCCCCATGGGGTTTCCAATGCTGTCATCTTTTGGGGAAAAATCACCAGGTCTTTTCCTTCATGGGGATGTTGGCTGGGTTCGAATACCAACCATTTGATTAGGAGCCAAGTACTTAATCACTGTGCTACCAGGGTTATTTCTAAATGAGGTTAATTCATCATTATAGACTGCAATGTTACTGTTGTTAAGGGCCATTGGGTCGGTTTCAACTCACAGTGATCCTGTATACAGTTTCTGAGGAGCAGCTGGTGGATTTGAACTGCTGACCTTGTGGATCATAGTCCGGTGTTGATCCTACAGAGCCACACCAGGAATCACTAGCACCCAGGAGCCCCCTATATCACAAGAGTAAGACAGATAGCCAAACAGATTGCTGTTGTATCAACTCCGATTCATAGCGCCCCCGTGTGTGTCAGAGTAGAACTGTGCCCCACAGGGTTCTCAGTGGATGATTTTCATAAGCAGATTCCACTCATGGTGCCCCATGTGTGTCAGAATAGCACTGTGCCCCACAGGGTTCTCAGTGGATGATTTTCATAAGCAGATTCCACTCATGGCGCCCCCGTGTGTGTCAGAGTAGAACTGTGCTCACAGGGTTCTCAGTGGATGAGTTTTCATAAGTAGTTTCCACTCATGGTGCCCCGTGTGTGTCAGAAGAGAACTGTGCCCACAGGGTTCTCAGTGGGTGATTTTTCATAAGTAGATTCCCCTCATGATGCCCCGTGTGTGTCAGAGTAGAACTGTGCCCACAGGGTTCTCAGTGGATGAGTTTTCATAAGTAGATCCCACTCATGGTGCCCCGTGTGTGTTAGAGTAGAACTGTGCCCACAGGGTTCTCAGTGGATGATTTTTCATAAGTAGATCCCACTCATGGTGCTCCCGTGTGTGTCAGAGTAGAACTGTGCCCACAGGGTTATCAGTGGATGAGGTTTCATAAGTAGATCCCACTCATGGTGCCCCATGTGTGTC
>NW_006408779.1:1055782-1068263 GCF_000296735.1 Chrysochloris asiatica | reverse complement strand
CCCCACAGGGTTCTCAGTGGATGATTTTTCATAAGTAGATTCCACTCATGGTGCCCCGTGTGTGTCAGAAGAGAACTGTGCCCACAGGGTTCTCAGTGGATGATTTTTCATAAGTAGATTCCACTCATGGTGCCCCGTGTGTGTCAGAGTAGAACTGTGCTCACAGGGTTCTCAGGGGATGAGTTTTTTGAAATAGATCTCCCGGCCTTTCTTTCAAAGTGAGCTTGAGCCTCAGGCATTTCTGTGAACTCTTTTAACTCCTCAGGGATTCCCCTAAAGGCCTTCAGGTTCCTCTTCAGCAAGTTCAAGGTGCACTGAAGGAATTGGCAAAGAACAAGGCACTAGGAATTGATGCAATGACAATTGAAATATTTCAAGAAAGTGAGGCGGCACAGGAGGCACTCACTCATCAATGCCAAGAAATTTGGAAGACAACTATCTGGCCAACTGATTGGAAGAGATCTGTATTTGTGCCCATTCCAAAGAGAGGTGACCTGATGGAATGCAGAAATCATCAGACAATCTCTTTGCTATCCCATGCGAGTAAAGTTTTACTAAAGGTAATACAGAAACAGCTGCAAGCATACATTGACAGAGAACTTGCAGAGGTTCGAGCCGGATTCAGAAGAGGCCATGGAACGAGGGTCACTATGGGTCGGGATTGACTCGACGGCACATAACAACAACAACAATGATGAAAAGCGACAGTGCAGTCCTAGCCTAGGAGTTTATTAAAAAGCTGAATAGGCCCCAAAGTGGGTACAAAACCAACAGGGAGGCCATGCCTGACTAACGTGGTTTCTCAAGGGAGAAGGAGAATCCAATTGACAATCAGCACCAGGCCTCCCTTCAGCCCTCTCCTCTGGCAGCAGCCATCCCTCCGACAGCTGGCTCGGCTTCACAGCTGAGTAAGCCAGTCTTCTGCACACAGAACTCGTAGACAATACTCATATGGGGCTTTAGGGACGGAAACAGGGCACAGTTCAGGATCAGAAACAACTCAGGAGGCAGCAGATAGCCAGTGAGGAACGCCTCTTCTCTGTCATCCTGCAGGCATGCCTCACTAGTGTCTTCTGCCTCTTGGCTCAGGCAAGTCTGTAAATGCCCAAGGGCATAGTCTGCCAGCCTGCCTCCTACCTGTAGGTGCTCAGTGTACTTGGTCCATGGCCTGGGAAGTCCACAGCTGCTGCCTCTCACAGTCCATGCATGGCTCTTCTTTCTTGATGGGCCTAGGATTATCTAGTCCTGCTTCTGAGATGACTCCTTTTAACCCTAACAGAAAGGCAAAATGAACCAATCCTGGCATTAGAGTCCTATAGATCCTATTTGTATGGGCCCACCCCATACTTTGATGGGTGTTAAGAAGGCCTGGAGCCCTGGTGGGGTGTCATAGGATAAGCACTGGACTACTACCTGCAAGGTTGGTGGTTCAAACCCACCTGCTGCTCTTCAAAAATCATTTACAGGATGGCTAAGAGGCAGAACTGAGTTGACAACACTTAGCAACAACACGTCTTTAGGTAGAAAAAGTCTTATCAAGTAAATTCATGGTATCACAGGAGCTCTGATAGTGTAGTGGTTACAAATCAGGCTGCTAATCTCACAGTCACCAGTTCAAAACTACCTACTGTTCTGTGGGAGAAAGATGAGGGTTTCTGCTCCCGTAAAGATTTACAGCCTTGGAAACTCTGTACAAGGTCACCATGAGTGGAACTGAGTCCATGGCACATAACAACAACAGTGGGCTAGTCCTCCAAGATGCAAGTGAAGAACCCTTAAAACCAAAGGAAAGCAGAAAGAGGATGTCTTCACATGCCAGTCTCCATCTCTGAGAGGGTCTCTGGGCTGGAGAGTAAGAATTACGACCCACATTTGAGCGAAGAGAAACAGAGCCAGAACCTTGGACATGTGAAATAAGCAAAGAGAGGAAGCAGGAAGAGCCCCATTACATCATGGGGACTGTCATCAGTGTCATGAAATGAGATGCGTATGGACTGTGGAATGGAAAACCAACATGCTCTGTAAGTTTCCACCCAACTCACAATACAAAGTCAGAGCAGACAAGATATAAAATGCCTTTGAGAAGAATCTGGTTGCAGGATGGAGAGTAAGGTTGCAGATGAGATGATACTAGAGGTTTGGGAGAAGTACACAAACATTTGTTGTTGTTATTGTTAGGTGCCATTGAGTGAGTACCAACTGAATGAAACACTGCCCGATCCTGAGCCAACCTCACAATCATTGCTACCTTTGAAACCATTGATGCTGCCACTGTGCCAATCCATCTTGTTGGTAGTCCTCCTCTTTTCCTCTGACCTTCCACCTTACCAAACATACTCTTCTCCAGTGAGTGGTCCCTTCAGACACTATGTCCAAAGTGTGAAAGACAAACGTGGGCCATCCTGACTTCCAAGAAGCACTTTGTCTGCACTTCTTCCAACATAGATCTGTTTGTTCTTTTGGCAGCCCATGGCACTTTCAATATTCTCCTCCAACACCATAACTCAAAAGCATCAATTCTTCTACGGTCTTCCTTATTCACTATCCTACTTCGCATGCATATGAGGTTATTGAAAATACCATGGCTTGCATCAGGTGCACCTTAGTCCTTAAACTCATGATATCTTTGCCCTTCAACACTTTAAAAATGTATTTTGCAGCAGTTCTGCTCAATGCAATACATCATTTGATTTCTGGACTGCTGCTTCATGACTGTTGATGATTGATCCAAGAAGAATGAAGTCCTTGACAACTTCAGTCTTTTCTCCCTTCATAAAAATGTTGTTTATTGGTCCAGTGGTGAAGATTCTTGTTTTCTTTGCATTGAGGTGCCATCCATACTGAAGGGTTTGATCTTCATCAATAAGTATTTTAAGTCCTCTTGGCTTTCACCAAGCAAGGTTGAATTATCTGCATATTGCAAGTTGTTAATGAGTCTTCTTCCAATCCTGACGCCACATTTTTCTTCTATTACCCAGCTTCTCGGTTTATTTGCTCAGCATACAGGTTGAATAAGTATGGTGAAAGAATACAACCCTGTCACATACCTTTCTTAATTTAAACCATTCAGTGTTCTCATGTTCTGTTCAAACAACTGCCTCTTGGTCCATGTACAGATTCCTCATGAGCACAATTAAGTGTTCTGGAATACTCGTACTTCACAGTGTTGTCCATAACTTGTCATGATCCACACAATCGAATGCCTTTGTGTAGTCAGTAAAGCACAGGCAATCATCTTTCTGGTATTCTCTGCTTTCAGCTAAGATACATCTGACATCAGAAATGATATCCCTTATTCCACGTCCTCTTCTGAATCCAGCTTGAACCTCTGGAAGTTCTCTGTCAATGTGTCAATGTATGCTTGCAGCTGTTTCTGTATTACTTTTAGTAAAACTTTACTCGCATGGGATATCAAAGTGATTGTTTGATATAAAAACACATTCTGTTTTTTCACCTCTCTTTGGAATGGGCACAAATACAGATTTCTTCCAATCAGTTGGCCAGACGGTTGTCTTCCAAATTTCTTGGCATTGATGAGTGAGTGCCTCCTGTGCCCCCTCACTTTCTTATAAGATTTCAATTTTCATTCCGTCAATTGCTGGTGCTTGTTCTTTGCCAATTCCTTCAATGCACCTTTGACTTTCTCCTTCAGTATCATTGGCTCTTGATCATATGCTACCTCTTGAAATGGTTGAACATCAACCATTTCCTTTTGGCACAGTAGCTCTGTGTATTCCTCCCATTTTCTCTTGATGCTTTCTGCATCATTCAATAATTTTCCCATAGACTCCATCAATACTGCAAGTTGAGGTTTAAATTTTTTCATCAGTTTCCTCAGCTTGGTGTGTTCTCTAACTCCAGGTGTTTGCACATTTTGTTATAATATTTGACTTTGTCTTCTCAGGACAAAAATTAGCAAGAGCTGCATTTGATAAGGAGTCCTGGTGTGATACTGTAGGATCAGCACTGGACTGTGAACCACAAGATCAGAAGTTCAGACCCACTAGCTGCTCCTTGGAAACTCTGTATTGGGTCGCTATGAGTCGGAATTGACTTGACGGCACTTGACAACAAAACATTTGATAAAGTGTAAGTCCTGGTAGCGCAGTGGTTACAAATCGGGCTGCAAACCTTCAGGTCAGCAGTTCGAAACCACCAGCTGTCCCGCAGCAGAAAGATGAGGCTTTCTGCTCCCGTAAAGATTTATAGCCTCGGAAACTCTGTACAGACTCGCTATGAGTCGGAACCGACTCCACGGCACATAACAACAACAACAACATGTAGAATAAACTTCAGAAACATTAACTATTATTACAGTTAAACTTTTGTTTAGCAATAAAAACATTGTCACAAATGAATATATATATATATTTTAAAAAGATAAATCTTTTCAAGATAATTATAGTTTTCTCCCTGCAAAAACAGATAGTAAGTCCAGATGGATTTGAAAGATATTTTTCCTGTAATTATAAAAAAATACTTATTTTTGTTCTGTGTGGGTTCGGCATTGAGCTGCTAGTCCTAAGGTTCATGGTGCAAACCTACCAGCTGGTCCGAGGGAGAACAATGAGGCTGTCTCTTCCTATTGAGATGTACAGTCTGTGGAACCTTGTATGGGGTCGGGATGGGTCAGAAGTGACGTGATAGCAGGGAGTTCAGTTTGGGTTTTGGTTATGTAAATAGAATGGAAAGGAAAGAAAAATGGGAAGTGGAAGCGAGAAATAAAAAAACAAAACCTTTCAACATAATCCTGACACCAACATTGAAAAAGAGATAGTCTGATCCATGAAAATAAATAAGAAAATCCCTAATAAAATACTGACAAGTTGAGTAATATAAAACATTATTAACACCAGATGGCTTTTACAAAAATGTAAGCATGAAGACGTGTCCTTTTGCTACACTGTTAATGATAAATGTGGTGAGATTTCCCACATGCATTTCTAATTAGAGAAATAAAAACAGCAAGATAGATGCAGAGTGACACTTTCCCCAACATCACACGCAGTCTCTGCCTCAACCCAGTAGCCAGCATTACCCATAATGGCAAAATATAACAACCCGAAAAAGAGCACCTTCATACTTAGAACAGTTGTTTGTTTTGTTTTTAAATAAGTCAGCAAGCATAATGTTTGAAATACTGTTTTATCAGAATCACTTGTGAGGTTTGTTTTAAAAAAATTTTTTTATGAAGGTGTGTGTTTATCTACAATTATCGTTGGTTCAAAACCACAAGCTTCATCTCACAAAAAGGATGAGGCAGAATGCTTCTGGAAAGAACGACAGCTTGGAAACCCTTGAAAACTCACAGGGTCGTTCTACTGTGTCCTAGGGTCTCTGTCTTAGGCTGGGTTCTCTGGAGAAACAAAACCAGTGATGCTTATATATATATATACAAAGACAAGGTCATATAAACGAAGTGGCTCACACAGTCCCAAGTCTGTGGGTCACACGTCAGGCTGAAGTCTTTGCACTTTCGTAACTGCAGGGTTGATGAACCAAGATCAGCAGGTCAGACCATAGGCAGGCAGGTTGGGCAGATGGCAAGCAATAGGGCAGGCCACTGTCCAACAAAGTGGAGGTCAGGTGATGAGCCAGACGCAAGAGCCAGACCCAGCAGAAAGCAGCAAGCTTTGCCCAAGTGTCCAATATATTGGAAGCAGGCCACACCACAGAGGAAACATCCTTCAGCTGACTGACTGCTCCTAGCTGGTCTCATCATGGAAGTGACTGCATTTTATTAGATCTCTTCCATCCACTGCGAATCCTGGTCCAGTTGTTTGTCACAAAACCTTAACTATCACAGTGGCCGTCAGTCAGAATTGACATCATCGCAGTGGATTTGGTTTAGGCTTGTTAGACGTGGTTTTTATGGAGTTCCTGCATGGTGCAAACAGTTAAGCATTGGGCTACTAACCGAAAAGTTGGTGGTTCAGATCTACCCAGAAACACCCTGGAAGAAAAGCCTGGTATTCTAATTCTGGAAAAGAAGCCAATGCAAATACTCAAGGGGGCGCCACGAGTAAGAGCTGACTGAATGGACGCTGGTTTGGGGCTTGTTTATCATGAAGCGGGCGTGGTGCAGACACCTCTGAGAGACAAGAATGACCAAAGGAAGTTTAGTTGTTGAAGACACCAACTAGCATGTACCACAGCTCCCACGGGAGAATGTGCTTTATGGAAAACTGGGACGATATTGAAAGCCCATGTTGGTACAGTCTTTACATCAGTGTTGATTAGAGCATGCTCAGGGCATGAGCAAGTGCTCACGGTACAATACTTAGTGAAAACAGGATGCTTTTAGCTCCTCCCACTGCTGTGAGTAGATTTCAGCTTGTTGTTGTGAAGTATTGTCGAGCCTGTTCCTACTCAAAGCGACCCCACACAGGGTTTGAACTGCCGCTCTTGTGGTCTGTAGTCCAGTGCTGAGCCTACAGCGCCACCCCAGGAGTCCATACTGACCCTGTGCATATACGGAAATACTCATTGCCATCAAGTTCTGCCTCATCGTATAGCTGTTGGCAGAGTACAGCCACCCCATTGAGGCTCCAAAGCTGTAACCCGTATGGAAGTAAAGCCCCGTCTTTCTCTCCTGGAGTGGCTGGTGGGCTTGAACTGCAGTCTTTCGGTCAGTAACTGGTTTCTTTAACCACCATAGCGCCGGGGCGTTTTTCACATCTATGCACCACACCCAAGCCCACAGCCATCATGGTGATTCTGGTTAGAGCACACTTCTATAGGGTTTCCGACACTCTAAATCTTTATGTGAGCTGTCTCATCTTTCTCCCAAGGAGCAACTGGTGAGTTTGAACCTTTGACCTTGCCCTTAGCAGCCAGCACCTAATGTACAGGGTCAGCAGGGATCCTTTTTCGTGTCTATAAAAATCAACTGCCATCAAGTTGAATTTGTTTCATAGGGTTTCCCAGAGTAAATTGGAGCAGGGGGGAGGTTTGAACTGCAAACCTAGTGGTTAGTAGTCCAGTGCTTATCTCTGAGTACCACCAGGGATGCTTCTTTTCATGTCTATTTTTAAGTGCCGTCAAGTACGTTCCAACTCATAGTGACCCAATATGACAGGGTGCAACAGCCCCGTAGGATTTCCTAGGCTTCATGATGCTAAGTGTTACCAAGTCTGTTCCAACTCACAGACACTTACATGGGGTTTTTCTTGAGTGGCTGGCAAGTTTGAATCTCTGACCTTAAGGTTAGCAGTCCAATTCTTATCCTACAATGCTACAGCAGGATCCATATGTAAATATATATGTATGCATACATAAACCATATTATCCTACAGTGTATTTAATTGATATGTGGTGGTTGGTGGTTATGTGCCGTGAAGTCGGTTCTGACCCATAGCGACCCTGTATAGGATTTCCGAGGCTGTAAATCTTTGCAGAGCTGAAAGCCTCATCTTTCTCCTGAGGAACCGCTGGTAGTTTCGAACTGCTGACCTTGAGTCTGATTCTGAACCACTAGGCTATAAGGACTCCTAATTGAAATGTGGTAAATTATTATCAGAAAAAACTGCTAAATGTGATCTTTCCTCCACTTTTCACAATGACAGTGTGTATTTCGAGTCCTGGTGTGGCGCTGTAGGATCAGCACTGGACTGCCAACCACAAGGTCAGCGGTTCAAACCCACAAGCGGCTCCATGGCAACCCTATGCAGGGTTGCTACTGCACACTAAACAGCCCCATATGGTTTCTACGGCTGTCATCCTGAGGAGAGATTGCTCCATCTTCCTCCTTCAGATCGGCTAGTGGGTTCCATCCACCGACCTTTCAGTTAGCAGCTCAGCGCTTAGCCACTGCGCCACCAGGCCTCGCTGGAAAAGTGCAAATGCTTCCTATTTCCTCAATCCGGGAGAGTCAGGCGCTTTCATGGTGTGTCTCGTTCCTGGTCCGAATGTTTAGCTAACACGTGGGGAATGTAACTTGCCATCTGCAAACTGGATCTGAGGACCCTCTGTCTCTGGGGGATGGCTATTAGAATATTTGCTTTGCAAATTGATTTTTCAGAGCCAACATTCCAGGCTTCAGTGGCTAAAACAGACTCAAAGCTAAGCTGAGATGGAGAGAGCCATTTGGTAATTAGGTTTGTCAAAACCATGACCTTGTTCCTTGGAAGTGTGTGAGGAAGCACAAACTGGGTACTGTGGAGGTTAATCCCAGGGAGTGGGATGTTTGTGATTCAGAAGGAAAAAAGAAAAACACCTAAATTAAAATGCTTCCCCCTACGCAGTGGCCGGTTCGGAGTTCAAAGCGCTGGCAGCTTTTTGAGACGGTTTGAAGATTTCTCACGCTTGTACTGCTTGTCGTGAGTCAGAGTGGGTAACTGGATTGTAATTAGTTCCTTCTTCACTACTTGGCTCTAAGATTAATATCTAATTTTTATAAAAGAATCTAACAGAGTATGGTGGAGGAGTCGGTTCCAGCTTAGAGCAGCCCTGTATGGGGTTTCTGAGGCTGTAATCTTTACGGGAACAGAAAGCCTCATCTTTCTCCTGAGGAACCGCTGGTAGTTTTGAACTGTTGACCTTGAGGTTAGCAGCCCGACTCATAAGCACTATGCTACCAGAGCTCCTTATGCTAGCCTTGTAGGCTATCTTTCAGTGTCTCTGGGTCGGTTAGCCCTGTGTTTCTACTTCAGGGACATTTTCCTGACCTTTAGTCCCATTTTACTTCTTTTTTTTTTTTTAGTTTTTATTGTGAATTAAGTGATAATTTACACAGGAGAACAATAGCTTTACATTCATCCTATCGTATTTTGTTTCATTGCAATGATTACAATCCCCTCCATGCATTATCAAACAACCAAAGGGCACACCCCACAAGCCTGCCCCTCCCTCCGCCACTGCCATCAACTCACAGACCCTCTCTCTGAGTCCAGAGTCCCACCCAGCCACTCCATCTCTCCACATCATTGTCTCTGCCTCCATCTCTGGCATCACTGTTTCTCTGGGTAGGGTTCCGCACTTCCCTCTTCTCCCTTCATGGTCCCAGGGACCTCAGCTCCTGGACTGCAAAGTCAACCACTCTCCTCCTTTTATTACAAAATGTCTACCTTCACATTTCCAACATGCACAGTCAGTCCTGATAGCAATTATTCACTATTGAACCACAAGAGTCTTATCCCCATCTCCTTTTATCAGCCCTGTCTGGACAGGTTGGAAACCACTCGGTGGAGATTCTATCTTCCCCCGCACCCTCTGGAACAAGACTCCCTCTTGAAAGCTTGTAAGCCAGTCACTTCTTGCCTTTGTATCTCCCCCTCCCCTTTTGGGTATCCAATGTCTAAATTGCCCATCTCTGTCAACCCTACGTACCGAGGGCATGGGAATGATCCTCACTGTAAAGATTTGTTCCCTCTTTTGAGCTACTACATCCATAAGTATAGGTCTCGTTCATCAAATTGTAGCAGATTTCTCTTTTTTTCCTCTTCTTTCTTCTTCCAGTCGACTTCTGATCATCCAGCCATTGAAGCCAGGTCAAATGGTACTATCTGCAAGCATCTTCCCTCACTTCATATCAGCTGGACACTTCATTCTCTGCTCTAGTCCTCTGTGGCCATGTCCCTGTCCCTGGGCCCAGGAGTCCCCAGATTTCGCCATATTGCTGGCCAACCAGGTCTCAGTCAAGGTTAACAGGAGTCAATTGAATGTGGTCAGACTTAGCTCACAGCTTCATTGCTGTTTTTCCCTCACTTCCGTTTATTGGTAGGCCAACGTGGTCACCAGCCAGACCACATGCCTGCTCGTGTATTTCCCTGGACTTATCAAGACTGCTCAGTTTTGAAAGTGGGATTTGCCCTGAGGGGACCCGACTGCTTGCATTGATGGCTCCCAGGTGAACAACTTGCTTGTTCTTGTACTTGTCTATCAGACTGCCATTCTTGTTTTTGATTTGTCCTGCTGGTCTTTATTTCAAGAAGTATCTTTTGTTCTTCTAGCCAATCCAGCCTGGTCTGCTTGTCCTTTCAAGTGGAAATTTTCTACCCCAGACGATTCTGGATGGGGATCAGGATTCAACCTATGCTCTTATGCAATGCAAAGCCTCCTTCACCGGGCAAGTTTTAGCCTCATTTTAGGTATTCCAAACAGTTACAGTCTGAAGACGGACTTACAAGCTTTCTGTGGTGATGTTTCTGGCTATTCCTTTCTCTCCCCTTCAAGTGTCTATTTAATAATAGTAGGCAAGGGAAACCAAGGCTCAAAAGACAGCCAAGTATCTTAACATTATTTCCCCTCTTTTACCCATTCAAACCATGCCTCAATCCTGATATCTCAGAGCCCTGTTGTTCCAAGGTTGTGCATACATCGTTATTTACCTCTGTCCCACTTAGCATTTGCAAACCTTCCTAACTGTTCTCCCATCTGCCTTGTTCTTCCATTCCCCTCCCTCTTCTTGTGTATTGTGCACCCCACACCAGCACCCAAACTATCCTGTGTCTATTCCCTACCCTGTGCTCCATCTTTCCCTTGCTCCCCTCATCTCACCCCATACACCCCGGTAACCAGCAAATAATTGTTTTCCCCTTTTAGTGTGGATGCTTTTCCTTAATCTTTTATAATAGTGGTTCTATGCAGTACTTCTCTTTGTGTGATTTATTAATTTCACCTAGCATAATGCCCTCAAGGTTCATCCATGTTATGCGGTGGCTTGCAGCCTCCTTGTTATCCTTCAAGGTAGCATAATATTCCATTATGTGTATGTACCACAGTTTGTTTATCCATTCTTCAGTTGATGGGCACTTTGGCTGTCTCCATCATTTTGCTATTGTAAATAGTGTTGCTATGAACATTGGTGTGCATATATCTATTCTTGTTATGGCTCGTATTTCTTATGGGTAAATACCATTTAGAGGAATTGCTGGATCATAAGGTATTTCTATTTCCAAACTTCTGAGGAAGTACCATACTGTTTTCCAGAGTGGTTGGGCCATTTTGCAACCCCACCAATAATGTAAGAGGGTCCCAGTCTCTCCACATCCTCATCAGCATTTATTGCCCTCTACTTTTTGATCTTTGCTATTATTGCTGGTGTGAGATGGTATCTCATTTTTGTTTTGATTTGCATCTCTCTAATGGATAGTGATCGTGAACATTTCTTCATATGTTTGCTGGCTGCCTGGATCTCCTCCTTGGTGAAGTTTCAGTTCATGTCCTGTGCCCACTTTTCAATTGGGTTATTTGTCTTTTTCTTGTAGAGGAGTTGTAATTTCCTATATATTATAGAAATCTGTCCCTTGTCTGATGCGTCGTTGCAAAATATGTTTTTCCCACTCTGAGGGCTCCTTTTTACTCTTTTGGTGAAGTCTTTTGATGCACATACGTTTTTAATTTTTAGTATGTCCCAATCATCTATTTTGTCTACTTTTGTTTGTGTAATTTTCAAAATGTTTGGTAGTCTGGGTGTGCCCTGTATTAGAGCCTTCACATTTATTTGTTCCTATTTTTTCATTGATGGCCTTTATAATTCTGGGATTCACATTTAAGTCTTTAATCTATGCTGAGTTGGTTTTTGTATAAGACCTGAGGTAAAGGTCTTGTTTCAGTCTTTTGCATATGGCTTTCCAGTTCTGCCAGCACCATCTGTTAAAGAGACTATCTCCTCCTCATGCAATATCCTTAGGCTTTTGTCAAAAATCAGTTGGCTATATGTGGATGGGTTGATTTCTGGATTCTCCATTCTGTTCCATTGATCAGTGTATCTTTCATTGTACCAGTACCAAGCTGTTTTGACCTCTGTAGCCATGTAGTAAATTTTGAAATCAGGGAGTGAGAGGCTTCCAACTTTCTTTGTATTCTTAAGCAGTGCTTTGCTTATCCTGGGCCTCTTTCTTTTCCAAATAAAGTTTGTAATTGTCTTTTCCATCTCTTTGAAGAATGTCATTGGAATCTGGATTGGTATTGCATTATTTGTGTAAACTGCTTTGGGCAGTATTGACACTTTCACAATGTTAAGTCTTCCTATCCTGGAGCATGGTATATTCTTCCATTTTTGTAAGTCTCTTTTGGTTTCTTATAGTTTTCTTTGTATAGGTCCTTTGATTCTCTGGTTACTTTTATTCTGAGATATTTCATCCTTTGAATAGCTATTGTAAATGGTATTTCTTTCCTAATGTCCTTTTCAGTGCCGCCATTGTTGTGATAGAGGACTTCAGCTGATTTTTGGATGTTGATCTTATACCCTGCCATTTTGCTGAATCTTCCAGTGAGGTCTAGGAGCTTTTTTACTGAATCTTTGGGGGTTTCTATGTATAGCATCATATCATCTGCAAATAGAGAGAGATTTACTTCCTCTTTGCCAATTTGTTGTTGTTGTTAAGTGCCGTCGAGTCGGTTCCGACCCTTAGCGACCCTGTACAGGGTTTCCGAGGGTGTAAATTTTTACGGGAGTAGAAAGCCTCATCTTTCTCCCGCGGAGCGGCTGGTAGTTTCGAACCGCTGACCTTAAGGTTCGCAGCCCGATTCGTAACCA
>NW_006408779.1:1045398-1052233 GCF_000296735.1 Chrysochloris asiatica | reverse complement strand
ACACCCTCGGAAACCCTGTACAGAGTCGCTATGGGTCGGAACCGACTCAACGGCACTTAACAACAACAACAACAGACTTCTTTTTGCAGGTTTTGAATTGTTTCCAATGCTCTAACTACCTTGTTTGATTGCTCCTGTAGCACTTTCCTGACTTCTTCTTTATTTTCCTCCACCCTCTGTGGAGCATTTGAATTTGTCTCCATATCATTCTTCTGAATTCCTTCTCAGGCAGATCCAAAACCTGTTCTTCTTCTAGTGGGAAGTCTATGTCTGCCTCCAGCTCATTTGTTTCAGTTACTCTTTTCTGTTTTTGTACATGTGCTGAGATCTTTTGTTGTTTTTTTCTTGGATATTTTCATTAGTTAGGTGCATTTTCAATGATTAAATGAATGTATGTTGCTGTGTTGTTAAGCTTAACTGAGTATCCTGGTGGATATGATCTGGAGATAGGCTTCCCTTTTCACGTGTAATGTCTAGCAGCTGGTATTGGCTCCTGTCCAGATGGTAAGGTATTATGGGGTATGCTTGTAGCTTGGCTATATGGCCACAATTGCTGTCTCTTCTTTGGTAATGTAGGGAGAGAAAGCTTCCTTCCCCAGGAAAAAAGTGAGGCCAAAAGGACCAAAAACTGAAACAATATAAAAGCAGAGACAGAAACCACCACTCAAAAACAAAAATAAAACTTTAGCCGACTGACCAGTATAATTTGCTGCTCAGGTCAGTGTGCGTGCATAGTAGAAACCTCTAGCTGTGGGTGCATGTGTCCACTTGCTAAGGCCTCTCCTCTAGTCACCACTGTGGAGGTGCACAGATAGATATTGAGAAGTTAATGGGAGAAAGATTGTCCACTGTTTTTATCTCTGAAGGTCAGTTAGGCCTTTGTGTATGCACAGAATAATTCTCAAAATAGCTGCATCCTTGTATGTAGTAGTTGGTGTTGGCTTTTGCCTTTTATGTTGGGATGTTACAAGGCATGCATATGGTTTGGTTGTACGGCCAGACTTGCTCTTTCTTGCTAAGAAGGCAGGAATAAAGGGTCCTGCCCAAGTCAACTTTACAGCTGAGTACCAGAGTCAGGCATCTTAAGAAGCCAAAGGATCAGCCTGTGGAACCAATGGGGCTCCCAGGGACCTTCTCTCTGTGCCATGGGAAAACTGTGGGTCCAATGGTGGACCCTTTTTGGGGGTGCACTCCCACTTGCCTGAATGTGTCTGGGCTGGGCAGTGAGGGTGCCACAGGGGACAGTAAGAAAGAAAAGTTTAAAATCCCTCACACCTCTTTTTCCAGATGTGGCTCTGTGGTTTTTAGTGCTGGTGTCAGCCTGGCTTGTGGCCTCACCCTTTGATCGCAGCCCAGGCAGAGTGGCCAGCTGGCAGCGTCCAGATTGATTCAGAAATGGCCATGCTTTCCCTCCACAGTCAGATTTCTTCACTGGTGGGCACAGGAAACTGACACCCTGGACCTTATATTAGATCCAAAGCTCCGGGAAAGCACCTTCTGTGGTTTCTCAGTGCCTCTGCCGAGGAACCTCTCCTACCTATCTCTGTTTCTCCCCCCCCCATTTTACTTCTGATCAATACATTTTCAGACCTCGCTTCCTGAAGCCACTCCAGTACAAATGCGTGCTTCTGTGATTCTAATGAGATTGGGCCAGTTGATTTCACCCTCTTGTCTGCTGCCTCCTTTGACTAGATATTACTAATTTGATTGTGTCCTGCTGAGCTGCATGATACCAGCTCCTGAATTTAAAGACATGCGTGTGATTTACATTCCAGGTGCAGCACCTACTGTGGAGAGTGAAATAGAACTCTGTCACCTGAATATAGGTATCAGAAATAAAACCGTTTACAAGTTCTTGCTACTTGTGAATTTAAATTTAGTTCCTTTAAGAGTCTCCCCCCCTTTTGGTAAGAAATGCAGAATTTATGAATAGAGATACTCTGAATATTTGGAATGTTGTTAAGAGGCACTTCATCTGATTCCTGTCATTTTATTGTTTGGGGCCCTGTGCTTGTGGCCTGGGGCAGGGGTGTCCCCTGCTGGAAAGACAGAATTATGGAGATGAGACGCATGGCTGTCTGTGAAGTCTGTGCTCATTCTTCAACGTGTTTAGAAACAAGTTGGAAACGTCTGTATCTTGGTAGATTGAGCTGGGTGATCACATGGTTTCTATGGTTACAAGAACCCAGTGGTTCCTCATTTTGTGTTTATAGAGGAAAATCCCAGGAGGTGTCCATCTCTGACTCTCCTCTTCTCCACACTGCCAAAGTCCCCTCCATCCTGACCACCCATCAGACACAGCTTGCCTATGGCCCCTTTGCTGTACCCTGTCACCACTACTATCTTCTCTAGTCAGCTGTTAGGAAGACCTCCCAAAGGATCAAACTCACTGCAGACCCTTCACTGAAGCCCCCGGGGGTTTGCAGTCATAGAACAGTGCACCCGCCTTCTTTGCTGAGGTTCCTTCTCTGACTCCTTTTCTCTCCAACTCCTCCTGTCTTCTGCCCTTGGCCCAAGCCATTCCCCTGTCACTGGGCTTTCTCTTCACAGCTACTCCAAGACAGTTACACCTGTCTGCCCTTCCTTCACCAGGGCCTGCCAGGGCTTGCCTCCTTTTCTCTTCCACTCCAAAGACGACAGGAGGTTTATAGGAACAGGATGCTGTGGGCCTTGCTCTGGACTCCCACCCCAATTCCCAGTACAGTGTCCAGGGTCGAGTAGATGTTCACAGAAGCTTTTCAATAGAGCATTGCGTCCACCCAGGGCTACAGGTCATAGTTCTGCCTTCTAAGCAGAATCATGTTTTGTTTAAATACTTTTTTCCTGTTAAAATTCATTAATTTGGTGAAAATAAACCCAATCAAACACATGCCACTTGAATAATCTCTACATTTGAAATTCAGTGACATTGTTACTTTCTTCCAGAGGTATGACCTGTTTTGCCAGCCTTTCCTGAACTTTCTCTCCCCACTAACACAGACTCACTGCCTTCCAGAATGCTTCCTGTATCCTTCCAGTAGCTCTCGTCAGTTTCATCACCAGCAGTGATTAACAGTCATTCTAAGTAGCTCAAAGGATTACTTAGTTCCAAGATGGCTTCTGGGGATGGTCTTCAGGATTAGCCTCAGGGTGGTAGTCTCAGGGGGGTCATCCAGACTAGCTCCAGAACATCTGAATTCTTGGAAAATCTGAAACCTGTTCTGTATGTTCCCTCTTTTGACCACAATTTCTCTGTTGAACTCCTGATCTAAATGTTCAGTAATGATAGCAGGGAACCACCCAGTTCCGGTCTCATGCCAAAGCAGGCAGTTGTTCATGGAGTTGATTGGACACTTTCCATTTCATCCACTGATTCCTGACCGCCAAGGCAAAGACTGTTGCAGACTTGAGAAAGCCCTGGCCCCTTTCTTCTCTGTTCTGTTTGGACTGTTGCTGTGAAGTGTTGTCAAGTGAGTTCTGACTTCTGACCACCCTGTGTAGGGTTTCCAACAGTGGCTTCAGGGTTTGAACCGACAACCTTGTGATTTGCAGCCTAATGTCTATCCTGCAGCACCAGAGCTGTAGATGTAGATTTAAACATAGATTTTTCTTTTGAGAAATAAAGGTTATTTCCTTTGGAAGTGTGTACACATGACCAAGACATGTGCTTTGGAGGACACATGTACATACAAGACCAAGCTCCACTCTCACAAAGCTTCTCATCCAACATTTGTTACCAACTCCTGGAGTACCCATGGGAACCCAGGAAACTGTAGACTACGTTGAGAATTCTAGAGATGCCCTCTTCTCTGGCCTGTGAGAAACCCTGCTTTCTGAGTATATGTCGAAGTAATAGGGAGATATGAGATGTCCATGTTCAACAGTGGACTGACCCACTGACTGTCCCACCAGCCATTGCTGCCATGCAGAGAATGCAGTTTCCATGCCTGGTGTGCCACGTGCACCCCAAAGACAAAAAAGACCAGACTTATTGGTCGATAGAGATTGATGGAAACCTCGAGACTATAACCCTTAGATCCCCCTTCAAACCTGGAACTGGCCCCACCACCAGGGATCCACTTTCAGTCAAACAACACACAGGTCTATGGTGTGAACAGCGACATCAGGGAAGAAAAGTCATCTGTTGGTGTTATTGTTAAGTGCCATCAAGTTGGCTCCAACTCTTAGCAACTCTATGCCCATAGGGTCCGCTAGAGAAGCCCCAAAGGGCAGCCTTGGCCCTAAGACAAAGGGCAGGAAAGAAGGACAGAGAGAAACAGGAAACATGAGGAGGAAGTGGGGAGGACTGAAATCAGTGTCATGAAACAAAACGTGTGTGAACTGCTGAATGGAAACCAATGCACTCCATAAATTTGTATTTAAAATGTAATAAAAAAGAAAAACTAATATTGAAAATAAAGATTGTCACATCATCACCAGTTTGGTTTGGTTTCTAAAATGACTCATGACAGACTTTGTCCCGAGGCAGAGCTGACCTTGACTGGGAGGCGCACATACAGCCTACCATGAAACTCCCATCCGTTTTAGGAGCTAAGAGCCACTCAGTAGCTTCTAAGAGGACAAGCCTGGGAATGCGCTGTCGGAAAGATGACAGCCAAGGGATCCCGGTGGGGCAGCTCTAGTCTGTCACAGAAGCGACTGAGGACACCAAACAACAACAATGACACCCTGATCTCAGTACCAGCCGCAGGCTTCATTTCTATTAAGTTACTAATACAGAGTTTCAACTCAAATCAAATATTCAAACTAAAGACCTTTCAAGCATCTGGTTCGAATGGAAACAGCTATCAGAACAAGAACCAATAAGACTGCCTCTCCAGCTGCACTGCTCTTTGATACTCTCCTTGACACCCCACCAACCCACACTGAAAATAAGCCCACCTCGAATCTTGGTCTGGCTTTGCCACTTAGACACCCGTGTCTTTGACTTCAGATGGTTTCTCAACTCAGGCAATTCTGAGCACCTGGAAGAGTTCAGAGACTAACATGATGCAGATGTAATGCAGATGAATGCAGTTTGTAAACACCCTTCCTTGCAGAATTGTCAGAATATTTATAACCCAGACAACTAACCCCCTGACTGTCTGCTGTCTGCATCTATGGATAAAGACCTTTCTCTAGTGGGTTACTGACCTCACCAGCCCAATGAGACAAGACGGTTGCTGGACAGCTGCCATTTAACAATGCAATCTGACTCGAATTAAGCCTGGTCCAGGACTCTGAGCTGTCCGCATGAAGAGCTTTGGAAACAGTCCTGTGCCTCTGAATCTGGGCAGATCTTCCCATCCAGCACTAGTTTTAGTCTTGGAATCCCACGGTCTCAAGAGTCCTTGGAATTGGAGCTGATTTAGAGCAGCTGAATGTTGAAAGATTCTCAAGTCTATGGTGACAGGAGTTCACCTGACACCCCAAGGATCACGAAACAACAACAGAAGCAAACAACATCCAAAGAACCCAACTCTAGGGAGCGGTAGGGAGGAAGTGGGAAGAGTGCCATTACGCTGTGGGGATTGCGATCAATGTCACAAAACCAAATGTGTATGAATTCTTGAATGGAAAACCTATGTGTGCCATAAACTTTAACCCATATCACCATAGAGAGTTAACAGACAGACTAAGAAAAAGTCAACCTAGCTGAATGATCAGACAGTGCCAATTAATGGTGAAGTACTTCAGCAGACTACACCCCAGGTAGCCTGGATTCGAATACAACCTTGAACACATTTCTTCAACCTCTCAAGTTTTGAGATTTGTCATTTAAAAAATAAAAGATAGGACTACATCATTTCTATGATGTTGAAGTGCTAATTCTTTAGGCCTCTTTACTTTCCTGCCTGTTGTTGTTGTTGTTGTTAAGTGCCGTCGAGTCGGTTTCGACCCATAGCGACCCTGTACAGGGTTTCCAAGGCTGTAAATCTTTATGGGAGCAGAATGCCTCATCTTTCTCCCGCGGAGCCACTGGTAGTTTCGAACTGTTGGCCTTAAGGTTCGCAGCCCGATTCGTAACCACTGCACTACGTGTAAATTGTGTGAGACACTGTGAGTTATTTATCATGACCTTCAAGTGCAGCAAGTGTGTTTATGACCTCGTAGCTTATTGTACAAAAAATGATCATGTAAATTCTTGATATTCAAGTCATTACAAATCCTGGGGGTTAAAAAGAACTCCAATGTGGAAATACGACTATGGGATTAGCATGACCATAAATTGGGCTGCACTGTAGGAAGTCTACCTCCTTCTGGACCACAATTACCAGCTTCCCTTTCAGCTAAGAGAAGCTGTTTGGGCCATTCCTTGTCAATGCGAAATTAGCAGAAGCAATGTGCAATTGTATGGACATTGATTTACAAGGAATGAGCATAAGTTCCCCCTGCCATTCTCTCCTTACCCTGCCGCCCCCTCATACTGGCTTCCTGGGTTCAGGCACAGTGTTGTGAACTGAACCTGAGCGCTGCATTTTGAGCTCTACATACCTCATGCCATTTAATTATCACAATGCCAGTTTGAGATGGCTTCCAACTTCATACCATTCATACAAATAATGGCCAGAAGCATATAGAGGTTAGGCAACTTGCCCAGCCAAGGTTACACAGCTAGACAGTAGTAAAAAACCAACCCAGTTGCCATGGAATCAAATCCGATTCATGGTGCCTCTTGTGTGTCAGAGTAGAACCGTGCTCTGCAGGATTCTCAGTGGATGATTTTAATACGTAAATTCCACTTATGTTGCCCTGTGTGTGTCAGAGTAGAACTGTGCTCCCCAGGGTTCTCAGTGGATGATTTTTGTAAGTAGATTCCACTCATGGTGCCCCGTGTGTCAGAGTAGAACTGTGC
>NW_006408779.1:1029994-1045197 GCF_000296735.1 Chrysochloris asiatica | reverse complement strand
ACAGGGTTCTCAGTGGATGATTTTTCATAAGTAGATCCCACTCATGGTGCCCCGTGTGTGTCAGAGTAGAACTGTGCCCACAGGGTTCTCAGTGGGTGATTTTTCGTAAGTAGATTCCACTCATGGTGTCCCGTGTGTGTCAGAGTAGAACTGTGCTCACAGGGTTCTCAGTGGATGATTTTTCATAAGTGGATCCCACTCATGGTGCCCCGTGTGTGTCAGAATAGAACTGTGCTCCACAGGGTTCTCAGTGGGTGATTTCTCATAAGTAGATTCCACTCATGAGGCCCCTGTGTGTTAGAGTAGAACTATGCTCCACTGGGTTCTCAGTGGATGAATTTTCATAAGTAGATTCCACTCATGATGCCCCGTGTGTGTCAGAGTAGAACTGTGCCCACAGGGTTCTCAGTGGATGATTTTTCATAAGTAGATCCCACTCATGAGGCCCCTGTGTGTGTCAGAGTAGAACTGTGCTCCACAGGGTTCTCAGTGAATGAATTTTCATAAGTAGATTCCACTCATGGTGCTCCTGTGTGTGTCAGAGTAGAACTGTGCTCACAGGGTTCTCAGTGGATGATTTTTCATAAGTAGATCCCACTCATGAGGCCCCTGTGTGTGTCAGAGTAGAACTGTGCCCCACAGGGTTCTCAGTGGATGAATTTTCATAAGTAGATTCTACTCATGGTGCCCTGTGTGCGTCAGAGTAGAATTGAGCTCCACAGGGTTTCCACTGACTGGAATCTCTTGGAAATAGATTGCCAAGTCTTTCTTCCTAGATGCTTCTGGGTGGATTCTAACTACCTTTTAGTTAGCAGCTGAGCATGTAACCCTATGAGCCACCAGGATCCCCTAGGAAATAGTAGAATGAAGATTCAAGAAGGACGAGTCCCACTCCAGAGCCCATGGTCTGAAGCACCAATCAAATACCAAGCCATACCCACTACAGTGGAGGTGATTTTGACTCACAGCAACCCTGTAATTACAGCTTCTAACATAGAGTGCCTTTACAGAAGCAGATTGTCACATGTTTCTGCCTTGGGGCAGCTGGTGTGTTCAAACTGCTGACCCACTGTGGTACAGGGTTCCTCTTGGAAGCATTGTTGTTGTTGTTAAGTACCATTGAGTCTAGTTCCAACTCATAACAACCCAGTATAGGGTTTCTGAGAAGCGACTGGCAGGGTTGAACTGCTGATCCTGCTGTGGTTGCATTATGTATGAGGTTGTGTTAAAAACAACAACAAAAAGCATTTTATGATTTAAAAAAGGTTTATCTGTTCAAGGAGAGCTTCTCCTTCCCAGGGTGGACGTGAGTGCTTGTTACCAACCAGAATCTTTCCTTACCTGTTTCTCTAATACTAGGAGAACACTTAAAAGGTTTGTGGAAAAATGGAATCGAAAGATAATGAAGTTTTTCCATGAACATTTTGAAGCTCCCTCATAGAACTCTCCAGTTTCAGCAGGGCACATGGGTATGTAGCTACAGACTACATTTCCTAGAATCCCTTGCAGCTAGGTGAGCCCTCACTTGACTATGCTTTGGCCAATGAGAGATGAGAAGTGATGACTGTGACAATTGGATTTTGCTTTAAAAAGAAGAAAAGTGTGCTCCCCTTGCTGGAATAGAGAAACAATGGTGGGACTGAAGCAGCCACTTTGGGCCCATAGATTGAAGACTTTCTATGCCATAAAACCAACCAACCAACAAAACCACAAAAGCCAATATGTGTCTTGTATTGTTGTTAAGTGCCTTTGAGTCCGTTCTGACCCATAGCGACCCAGGTCACTGTTTTGGGGTCATTTTTTGTGGAACCCCAGCTAACACACCCAGAAATACACCTGCGATCTGGGAGTCCTGAGAATGTCCCAGCATGCTGTGCAGTGGCTGTTCTGTACCAGGCATCAGAGAGAGTGAAGTGGTTGGAGATGAAGGACCACTGTAACAGAAACAGACGAAGAGTCACGAGACAGATGAGCCGTGACCACTGGCATCTGTTGGGACCCTTAAGAGACTTGAAATCAAATTCTGCTCTGAGGAATTTACAGATTAAAAAGTGTGCTTTTCAACAAAGCCTTTGACTTCCCAGCCCTTTGCCATTCGCCATGCGCCCCCCAAACAAAGTCTTCCTCCTCCAGCACCCAGGGGTTGGGGAACCCAGCTTCACTCTTGCATTGATGTATTCATGAGCTACTTAGAAATTCATTTGCCCTGAGTGTTTCTGACAATGGCTGTTGCAAGAATACAACCAAGTTCCTTGTTAATCAGCTCTCTCCCTAGAAATGTGGTCATTAACATCCCTTTGCTGGAGATCAAGGAGAGATGCCAGCCACTGTTTCCATTTTCTCTTTAATTTAATGATGATAAAAGGTGCCGGAGTAATAGCTCTTAGGTCGTTTTCAGTTCTTTATTCCTGCAGTAGGTATAGGGGGTTGGCAGTAGCTCACAATTCAGTTATTATGCTTTTCGCCAGTGTAACAGATCTCTGTAATTTTTCTCCTTCCCAGAGGCATAAACTCAAATGCCCCCCAGGGCTGGGCAGGTGAAGCCATTTTAGTGAGACAGGACAGGTGTAAGTGGGTAGCAGGTCTCCTTGAAGACAGGGCTGGGTTAAAGGAAGCAGGCTTCCCTGCTCTGGGATTGATTGTCATACACAGAAGCAGATTTACCAGTAAGCACAGTATTCAAGGGCTTACTTGTGTTTACTTCTTGTTGGTAAGTGCTGTCGAGTCAGTTCCAACTCAGAGCAACGCTGTACAGGGTTTCTGAGGAGCAGCCGGTGGGTTTGAACAGGAGACCTTGTCGTTAGCTGTCTAACACTTATCCTACAGCACAAAACCAGGACTCCTGTTCTTATTTAATAACCTGTAATGAACCATCTCACCTGGGCTTCACCTTGCCAGCGCTGTGGTAAACCCCAGTTCGAGCTGTTCACTGCTGGTCAGCTGTTGTTTTTAGGTGCTGTTATACCAACTCCGACTCGTAGCAAGCGCATGCACAACTGAAGGAAACACGGTCCTGTACTGCGTCTTCCTTACAATTGTCACTCCTGAGCCCCACCTTGCTGCCACTGTACCAGTCCATCTTGTTGGGGGTCTTCCTCTTTTTCATTGACCTTCTGTTTTTCCAAGTATGATGTCCTTCTCCAGGGACTGGTCCCTCCTGATACCACGTCCGAAGTATCAGAGACAAAGTCTTCATCCTGGCTTCTAAGCAGCATTCGGGGAGCGCTTCTCCAACATAGATCTGTTTGTTCTTCTGACAGTCCAAGGTACTTTTAATATTCTTCTCCAACACCATAAATCAAATGCGTCAATTCCCCTCTGACACATGTGGGCTTGCTGTGAGTTGGAGTTGGTGATAGAAGCGGGAATGGGGACTTATTAACAAAGACATCTGTCCAGTGTTTGAGAGATGGCAGGGGCTCTCCCACGAGACTGGCTATGGGAGTACACTGGTCCACTCAGCGTCCTCATCTCTGAAGTGGGCTGGACAGTGCCACCCTGGGGGCTGGCAATGAAGCTGCCGGGAGGGAGCTGATACATATGAGAGCTCATGACATGTTATGTCAGTCTTACTGCTAATAATACTACTGCTAATACCACTAATAAGGAGCTCTGCTAGCGTAGTGGTTACGAATCAGGCTGTGAACCTAAAGGTCAGCGGTTCGAAACTACCAGCCGCTCCGTGGGAGAAAGATAAGGCTTTCTACTCCCGTAAAGATTTACACCCTCGGAAACCCTGTACAGGGTCGCTATGGGTCGGAACCGACTCGATGGCACTTAACAACAACAACAACAATACCACTAATAAGGAGCTCTGGTAGCGTAGTGGTTACGAATCAGGCTGTGAACCTAAAGGTCAGCAGTTCGAAACTACCAGCCGCTCCGTGGGAGAAAGATGAGGCTTTCTGCTCCCGTAAGGATTTACAGCCTCAGAAACCCTGTACAGGGTCGCTATGAATCAGAACCAACTCCACAGCACATAACAACAACAACAACAACAACAATGCCACTAATACTAAGGCTACTGCTAAACCACAAGCTTAAGACTGGTGAAGCATAAGATCCTCACTGTGGCAGACCCTCCTAACTGTTCCCCAGTACCCTTTCTCCTCCTTGCCACCCAATTGAGGCTGAGCACATCATGGCCTCTGGAAGCTACGCTGCATTTTCTGGCATTCTCTGTAGCTAGATGCAGACATTTGGCTCTGCAAATGAAAGTCTCAATTACAGCTTTCCAGGTGCGCCTTTAAAGAGCAGCTGCCATTTTTTCATCTCTTATCCTTCCTGGCTAGAAGCTGTATGTGATGTCTGGAACTCCTGCAGCCACCGTGTGTTATGAGAATATGGAAAAGGATGAAGGGCTTGAGTTCCCTCTGAGTGATGGAGGGAGACCCTGGCCTTGGGATGCTCATGGTTACATTGGGTTTCCACTCATACAGTGACTTCCATCTTCTCTAAGCCACCATTCAGTTTGGGTTCAGCATTGTGTTCAAACTCACAAAGCCAAGCAGAGCCCATTACCACCTGCAACAGAAGGAGATGTGTTGAGGCCAACAGAAGTGTCTAGGGGTGGCTGATGGCCAACACTAGAGCATTACCTACCGCAAACTAAATAATGCACCATAACTGAAGTCCCTCCACACCGTATACCACAGCCAAATAAGTAAAATAAAACCAGTACTGTGTCAGCCTGGCTGTAACAGTCACCGCTTCCAAACGTTTATTTAGAGTAAACACCTCAGATTACCTAAAACCATCCCAGTGGGACCGACAGCAACTTGCAAACAGTTTTCTAAAGCATCTTCGATGTTGAGGATTACTGTACCCAGTGGTGTAAGAGAACCGCATTAACACACGCTTGATAGTGTTGAGTGTTCGTACGACTCTTCCAGGGATAATAAACCGCTGGAAATAACTACTGGCAATTTCTCCAGATGCCTTTTATCCACCTGCCGGCTACTGTGCTGATTCCCGATCAATGCAGATTACCAACACTTTATGGAACTGAGCTGAGAGTCTGCCCTGGGTGTTGGAGCGTCAGGCCTGGGAAAGATATAATCAGGGAGTGATGGCAGTGTTCTGTATGTTCAGTGTTGGACTGTTAACCTCAAGGTCACCAGTTCAAACCCTCCAACCACTCCACGAGAGAAAGATGTGTCAATCTGCTTCCATAAAGATGAAGACTTGGAGACACAGTGGGGCCATCCCACTATGTCCTCTGGTTGCTGAGTCGGAACCGACCGGAGAGCAGTGAGTTCTGGCAGCTGGATTTACAGTAGCAAATTTTTTAGGCAAATTGCCCAAAGAAGGTAATTTCTGGTTGTAGTTTTTATGGCTAGGAGGAAACGAGGAGGGTTTCTGTGGGTTTGTCCTTGTCTCATAGATTCTTTTTATAATTACACATGCCTGAGAGTGGTACTCTGGTGCTATGCTGTAGGGAAGAGCATCCGACTGCTAACCACAGTTTGGCGATTCCCACCCACCAGCCGCTCCTCAGGAACCCTATACAGGGTCACTATAAGTCACAACCAACTGGATGACACTTAACACCAACAAGAGTGGCATAATTACACATGTGTGGCTCTGTAGCATCACCCTTAGATTGTAAGTTCAGTTTGCATCACAAGGTTGGCAGTTCAAACCCACCAGCCACTCCTGGGAAACCCAATGTAGAGTCGCTATGAGTCAAAACCAACTCGACTGCACTTAACAAGAAAAGCATGAGGCGATCTGGAGTCCTGGTGTGGCGCTGTAGGTTAAGCACTGGATTGACAAAAATTAGGTTGGCAGTTCAAACCCACCAGTGGCTCCTCAGATACTCTATACAGGGTCACTGTGAATTGGAGTAGTGTAGTGGTGTGGCGCTGAACTGCTAACCATAAGGTCGGTGGTTCAAACCCACCAGCCACTTCTCTGAAACCCTGTCCAGAGTTGCTATGATTCAGAACCAGCTAGACAACACTTAACAACAACACAAGTGTGACACCTGCCATTCCTTATTTTGTTTGTCCAACGAACGTAAATTTAAATTTGTTTATAGAGATTCCTGTGTGCTATTTGGGGCACTCCTTTATGAAATAGTTTTTATAACCATTTGTGAGAAAGTGTATAGGGCCCGTTGATCTCCCACCCAACCCTGCATGTGTTGTGTCATGTTAGTAGTAATGCCCTCAATACAACAGCCCTCTTCCCACTGCCCCCTGGGCTCCGTGCCTGCCTTCCAGCTTTGTTGGGGGCAAATGCTGCTGTATTGATCGCCTATGGTTGAAGGTCTCGGGTGTGCCCCTCCCTGGTGGCATTGTTCACTTAAGAGGCCTGTCTGTTGTTAGGCTGAAAGTTTATCCCTGGGGATGGGTTTAACTCCTGGTTTGAAGGGTGACTAAGGGTCACAGTCTCAGGGTTCCACCAGCCTCGATCAGACCAGTAAGTGGGGATTTTTTTATATATTTGGGGTGGTCTTGGCAGTCATTGGTGATGCCTTTGTATTTTACGAAAGGGGGATAAGAAATTGCTTTGTTCCAAGACAAACAGAAAGCTCTTTGAAGGTGCTCTGCAAGTCTCCAGAACAGAACCATCAGATTGTTGCCATGGAGTTGGCTCTGACTGCCCCCAGTGGCCTTTTGTCAACCCAAACCAAACCCTGCCAGTCCTACTCCTTCTTCATGGTCAGTGGTGTGTATGATCCTTTGTTGTGGTCAGTGTGTCAATGCATCAGTCCACCTCAGGGGGCTTCCCTCATTGTCTCTGCGCTCTGCTCTAGCCACCTCAGTCCTTTTCTTGTGATTGGTCTTTGCTGATAAGGGGTCCCAGATAAGCACGTTGGGGTCTTACCAGGCTGACATCTAAGGAACATTCTGGTTGCATTTCTTCTAAGATGCCTCATCTTTATAAGCTATCAGGAGTCCAGGTGTTGCAGTGGGTGACAGAATTTCACATTAGCAGTTCACAGCCACCGGTACTCGGGGAAGAAAGGTGTGGCCATCTGCTTCCATACAGACCACAGCCTTGGAAACCTCTTCCTCCCTGTCTACTGGGGTCACCCTGAATCCGAGCGGAATTGGGCAGGGCTGCACTGGTGAGGAAGCAGGGGGAGGTAGCCAGGGGGAGGACTGGACAGGTCATGGTTGCAAAGTGGGAATCTCCAGGTAGGGCCCAGCTCACAGATACAGTTTGTCCCCGATGTAGGTTTATATATATATATAGTTTGAAGTAACTGTCAATTTTTGAAATTGAGGTTCCTCCACAGAGCAAGCTGTCTTCTCTGTAATGATCAGCTCTAAGTTCTGGAGACCCAGTGTTCCTGCTCCCCACTTGCCTAACCTCTCACACCCCTGATTTCAGACCGGCCTCTAATCATAACCACGGCTTACTGTCATATAAAATACCAGTAACAATCCTCACAGGTGACAGGTGCCTGGGGCCAGTTTGACAGCCATAGACCTAACATCCTAGCCATTAGCCGCCCTCTGTTACTGCCAACAGATAGTCTGCAATCCCTCACTGAGCTGTCTGGGTGGTAGATAGTTAAAGCTGCCTCTGATAATGAAAGAAGCGCTGGAGGCACAGGGGACTAAGGTTGGCAGTTCAAACCCAACAGCTGCTCTGCAGAAGAAAGATGTGGCAACCTGCTCCCATAAAGAATACAGTCTCAGAAACCCAATGAAGCAGTTCAACTCAATCCGACAGTGTCCCCATGAGTCTGAGTCAATGTGATGGGAGTGCGTGGTGCCTGTTAATGAGAAGGGGGTCACCCTGGTACCCCACTTTGTTGTTGGGTGTTCCACCGTTCCAAGTGTAGAATTCTTTCCCAGCTCCAGTGTGGATGGAGACCGGAGACAGAAGACAAGAGCTCAGTGATTAAATGCAATGTCTCCTGCTCTTCTCTGGGAAGAAGCATTGCTTGTCTGAGGCATATTCTCTGAAACTGTAGCTACAGACCTGTTTCTTTCGTTTCTAGTTAAGAAGCAAGAATTGCATACATGATTAAGGAACACAGTCTTTTGCTTCTTAACTATCCAATTTGAATGTGTTTATCACCAAATACGCCACTGCTTGGAAAGAAAGTGAACCCAACACTGTTTACAGCACAGGACACAGGCGGTGAGGTCTGGCTACAGTTTGTCCAGAAGGGATAGATTGTAGGCTGTCTCTGTTTGTAGCTTACAACCACTGACAGTGTAGCCCCCAGGGTTGCTTCCCTGAATAAGAACAAAAAGAGACCTCATGCAGAAGGGGCAGGGGTGAGCAGGTGGGAGCATCAGTATTTGACAGATAAAGGAAGGACACATATGTTGGAAGGGGCAGAATTTTCCCAGTTCAGCTATGACGGAACTCCCCAGTGAGTAGTTGACAGATCTCTAATGCAGTGTCTTCCGTAGAGCACACACATAGTGCCCAACGAGTTTGCCTTTACTTGTGGTGACCCTCTGCCAGCCCAGGATGGATGATGGATGACACCATTGTGATTCGTAGTGTGCTCCTGGTGATTTCTCAGAAATAGATTGTCAGGCCTTTATTCCTTGTCCATCTTAGTCTGAAATCTCTGCTGAACCCTGCTCAATATCTTCACAACACACCAGCCAGACACGTGGTGGCTTCACGTGGGAGGCACTGAATGGGACTCAAACCCATGTCTCCCATGGGGAAGGGGAGAATTCTACCACGCAACTACCTCTGCTATCTCCACCCCTCACCATGTCAGACAAGTTCAAACAGAATGTTTCGGAAGCAACATTTGCTCACTCCTGGGCACATCTTGCTCTGTGCAATAAAAAACCCGGGGGTTATGGGGTGATAGACACTAGGAGAGATCACACACCATTTTCTAGGTGGTTCCATGGGCTTTGTTCCCAAATGTTGGCCTCTGTGAAACAAAAGGGTTAGAACCATACATACCCTCTTCACAACCTTTCCAGAATGACTCTATTCAAACCACACAGCACAACACAAAATTCATTACAGCTCAATTTTAAGGCTCATTAGTTTATGCTTTCTTACCAAGGCAGAGGAGAATCTTGTATCTTGTTGAAACAGCGTAGCATAAAGTACCCAGGATCATTAGGAGTCAGAACTGACTCAGCGACACATACCGGGAATGCAGCGACTCTGTAGCATAAACTGCTAGGTTGGTGGTTTGAGTCCACCAGCCGCTACATACACACAAAAAAGATGAGGCTTTCTGCTCCTGCAAAGATTTCTAGCCTTGGAAACCCTGTACAGGGTCAGTATGGGGCAGAACTGACTCAGTGGTGCTTGGACATACACATGTACCTGGACTCCTGGTGTGGTCCTGCTATAGGGTAACCACTGGACTGCTAACCACAAGGTCGGCAGTTCAGATCCACTAGCCACTCCTTAGAAACCCTATGCAGGGTTGCTATGAGTCGGAACTGACTCGATGCTACTTAACAACAACAGAATACATATACTTTTACTTTTTTGACACTCAATATACGGGTGTATATATATGTATACAGAGCCGTGGTGTGGTGCTGTGGGTTAATGTGCTGGACTGCAAAGTCAGTTTGAACTACAAGATTGGCGGTTCAAGCTCACCACCTGCTCCTCGGAAACCCTATACAGAGTCGTTATGGGTCAGAACCGACTTGATGGCCCTTCACAACAACAACATATGTATTTACATACATGCTGTTATTAAGTGCTGTCATGTCAGTCTGACTCTGTCTCATCGGTTCAACCCTGGACAGGGTTTCCAATGAGCAGCTAGTGGGTTTGAACCACAGACCTTGCAGCTTGCAGTCCAGTGCATAAACAACAGAACCACACCAAGAGTCCATAACATACACTTGTGTGTGTGTCTATTAAATACAAGTCCTGGTGTGACACTGCTTGACCCACAAGGTCTCAGAGACCCTGTACATGGGCACTATGGGTTGAAACTGACTTGACATCACTTACCACCACCAACAAATCTATATGTACAAATCTACACACACATGCACATATGATGGGTCTTCAAAAAGTCTGTGGAAAACTGAAATTAAAGATAATTTGTCCACAAATGTTTTGAGCTGACTCGTGTGTGTGTGTGTGTGTACATATACACACTTTATAGGTGTCTCTTTATCTGCTTTATATATTAATTAACATACAATTTACATATTCAGTCTAGTCTGTTGCTGTCAGATCCTGTAAGGATTTAGTGTCTCAGAACGCAACATTAGGTCGCTATAAGTTGGAAATGCACAATGGCACTAGACTGCTGTTTTTATGTTGCTCCTGCTACTGGTTAGCGTACTTGGCTGGTAACGGGATGGTTGCTGGTTAGAACCCACCCAAAGGTACCTCAGAAAGCCGACCTGGTCGGTCATCTGCTTCTGAAAGATCACAACCTTGACAACTTGCAGAGCTCAGGTGTACACTGCTCATGACGTGGGGTTGAGGCCAGTACCATCGTATACACGTGTCGCACGGACTGTGCATTTATCTGTGTGTGGGGACTGGCGGCGGCTCTATGTCTCTGGGTGCGGGGGGGGGGGGGGGAGGGGGCCTGGGAGAAGATGAGAAGGAGAAGCACGTTTGGCGGCTCCTTGAGATGCCCTGTGGAGGAGTCCGTCTCTCTCCCCCATCCCACCTTCGCTCCCGAGTTCCATCCCTCTGCCCACGCCTCTTCCACAGGCTCGCTGCTGTCCTGCTCTTAGTTAATTGGCTTCAGTTTCTGTGGCAGAAAGGCTCAGAGCATCAGAAATGTGTCCACTCGGTCATACTGAGGGGGGCCCTGATGGGTGGGTGTGTGCTCTGTGCCCTCTGGCAGCATGGGGAAGGGCCAGGGGCAATGCTGGGCATTCTGTCTGCAGGGGTGGTATGGTGTTACTCCACTCTCATGGACAGAATTGTGTCCCCCAGAGAAATGGACCATGCCTCTCAGTGATGTGATGATGTCATTTGCTAGTTATGTAACGATGTAATCATTCCTCATGATGCAAGCTGATGTGATCAGTCACAAGGTATAAGGGGATGAGCATGGGGATGACCCCTTGCTCAGGTCACAACCCTGGCTCCCTAGGTGTGACCCACATCACTTTTATCTTAAAGAAATCAAAGGAGTGAGAGGCAAGCAGAGAAAGAGAGAGCTGGCTACCCCTAAGGAAGAAGAGCTGGCGTGGAGCACGTCCTCTGGACCTGGGTCCCTTCAATGGGAAACTCCTAGATCCAGGGGACGACTGATACCAGGACACATGGGGATCTCCAAGGAACGCTGGACCCACCGGTGCTGAGCAATAGAGCCAGTGCCCTGAATTCAGACTCCCAGCTTTGTTCGATGTGATAGAAGCCACTTCTATTTGTGAAAGCCACCCCTTTTGTCATTGTTGTCACCACACTCCCTAACTAAGACATCCTTTTCCCAGATGGGAATGCTAAGGTACAGAGTAGTCACATGACTTCTTGCAGCAAACGCAGTCTCCAGATGTTGCACTGGTGAGACACTCTCCTGTGCAGTCTGTGCCCACATCTGTGCACATGGAGTGTGGCTGAAACAACTGGCTCTAAGTGTGTGCCTTCTAGATTGCTTCTTGCCACGCTTAATCCACAGCCATGTTTGATGATAGTGCCGTAAATCAAAGCCCTAATTTCTGCAGCCATTCCTTGACTAGTCATCCATCCACCAATGTTGCAGTGTGACCTCTGAGTCTGGACTAGGTCAGCCTCACCTGGAAAACACCTGGTGCAGGTAGTCCAGAGTTGGGCCACCGCAGGTAGACAGTCACCGTGCATGAGACAGGGGGTCTGTAGGAAATCCCATTGCCTTTGAATTGATACCAATGAATAGCAACTCCATAGGACAGACTAGAACTCTGCTCAGGGGGTTTCCAAGACTGTTGTTTTTACAACAGCTAACTCTCTTATCTTTCTCCCACAAAGTAGAAGTGTGTTTGAACTGCTGACCTTTAGTTCACAGTTAACTACTGTGTCACCAGAGCTCAAACATAGCTAATGTCCCACCCAAACCCAGACCAGACCTGTCTTCCTTGAGTCCACTCCGACCCTTACCACTATTATTAGAAGAACAAAGAATGAAATGTACATCCCAGAGGGGCAGAGATAAAACACAGAGAGCATTACCTTCCACGTCTTTCTCCAGACTGCAGGACCTCCTATGATGATCCCATCAGAGCTGTCAGCAGTGGTGGCTGGGTACCATCTAGTTGCTTCTGGTCTCAGTGTGCTGGAGGTTAAGATCTGCCTGGTCCATTAGTCTACTGGACTAATTGCAGTGAAGGCACGCTTGATCACATAGGAATTCCCACCCTGACCTCCTCCTCCTTCACCCACTTACACAGCATCACTGTCTTCTTTAACTGGCTATCTTCTGAGTCACAAGGAGGCTTCAGAAAGTTCATAGGGAAATAGGATTGAAAGATGATGGAATTTTCCCATGAGCTTTTTGAAGCTGCCCCTGGTATTTGATGTCTCTGCTTCCCTGTGTATTTCCTGTCTCCCTGAACTAAGGTGTATCTTCCAGATCACTGTTGTGACCCCAGAACCTGGCAGGATCCCAGTGCTGAGCCAGTGATGAAGCAGATATGAGACTTTTATTTTATTTTATTCAATTTTCCACTAGAAGGAACCTCCCATGAGTGTGGTTAACACAGCCTAAAGGACATTGGTATTCAAGAGACCTGAGTGCGCAGCAGAAAAAACCCCTGTCTCCTCCTTGCTTGCTGTAACAAGCCCCTGCTCTCTTCCCGCACGGTCCTGCCCTGCAGAGATGAAAAGTCGTCTGTCTCCTTTTGCTTCCTTTGCTAAATGACTCTGCAGTGGATCTTGTGTCCTGCGTCAGCAGCTGCTCTCCTCAAAGATTCTGAGCAGACAACCGATGCAGGAGGGGCAAGCTCGGACTGGCTCTAGTGGTCGGGGCTCCGTCCTGAGTGGTCCAGGGGCCCTAGCTAAGTTAGCTTTTGGAACTGTGAGCCAGGCAACTGTACAATCCCAGGGCTCTGCCTCACAGACTCAAATATGCGCTCCATCTGTCCACCCGTGTTTCTGGAAGAAGAGTAGAAACTCGTGGGCTTCATGAGAACTGTGTTTTGGGGGCACCTCGAGTCAGAGCCGACTCCATGGCACTTAACAACAATAACCATAGCAATGCCTGGAGATGTAAGATTCCTGTGAAGTTGAATGCAGATCATATGCTGAGAGGAAGCTCACTGTCACTGTAAGATGTTGACCGTTGTCCCTTCTGACTCATAGCAACCGCAGATGACAAAACTTTCCTAGGCTGTCACATTTTTTTTTTAAAGCACCTTTTTGTTGTGAATTGGGTGAAGGTTTACAGAGCAGATCCATTTTCCATTCAGAAATTCATACTCATTTTAGTTCATGTACTTGATTACAGTCCCCACAAAGTGAAATCACTCATCCCACTTCCTCCCTGGGTTTCCTGTTTCCATTCCTCCTAATTTCCTATCCCTTCTAGCCTTTGACCTCAGGTAAATGTTCTAGGCTGTCATCCACTGCCAGGTCTTCTACTCATGGAGTTGCTGGATGTGTTCCCACAACCCATAGTTCGGGTAGCAGACAAGCACTTTAACCAGAACACCACCAGGGCTCCTTGAGGTGCAGACTAAATGCAGAAGTTTACTTTTTTAAGACACAGCGTGGCTTGTTTCCTCCTCTGGGATTCTTTATCTGGATGAAAAGGTCTAGTGACTCAGTGCATCTGGAATGTGAACTTCTGGTAAGAGCGATCGAGGGATTTGGGAATGATTACTAGTGATGGTTGAACAATATGGTGCACACAGTTAATGCCACTGACTCTCATCACTAGCCTAGAGGCTGGAGGTGGAACCTTCCCGGCAGCACCACAGAAGAAAGGCCTAGCAATTTGCTTCCATAAAGAGCACAGCCTGGAAAACACTATGGGACAGTCCTACGCTGCAACACGCAGAACTAGCACGAGTAGGAATCGACTTGAAGGTAATGACTTTGTGTTACTTAGCGACCCTGCAAAGAGTTTCCGAGAGTAGCTCGTGAGCTTGAACCACCGAGCTTGCCATTTCAAGGCTGTTGGAACCACAAGGTCAGTGGTTCAAGCTCACCAGCTGCTCCTCGGAAACCCTATGCAGGGTCTCTATGGCAAATAACAACAATATATATTTACTACAGATTTCTTTTTTTAATGTCAGAGTTTGTTGTCGTAGTAAAGTTTTCTTGTTGTAAAAACTTAAATGACACAATTTAGATTCTTTGATGCATATTCTAATGATTTTATGAGCCCTGGTAGCACAGTGAGTTAAGCATCGGGCTGCTAATCAAAAGTTCAGGGGTTTGAACCCACTAACTGCTTCATGGGAGCAAGATGAGGTGATCTGCTTCTGTAAAGCTGACAGCCTTGGAAATCATTCGGGGCCATTCTACTCTGTCCTTTAGGGTTACTGGTGCTGTGGGTCAGTGCACTGGACTGCAAAGTCAGTTTGAACTGCAAGGTTGGAGTTCAGGTTCACCAGCTGCTCCTCAGAAACCCTATACCCTATACAGGCTCATTATGGAACCAACTTAACGGCACTTAACAATATGGTATTAGGTAAATATATATATACACCCAATGCCTTATTGTCATATATGTATATATGTGTGTGTGTATATATATATATATATATATACACACACACATATATACATGGAGTCCTGGTGTGGTGCTGTGGGTCAGTGCACTGGACTGCAAAGTCGGTTTGAACTGCAAGGTCGGAGTTCAGGTTCACCAGCTGCTCCTCAGAAACCTTAAACCCTATACAGGGCCACTATGGGTTGGAAGCAACCCAATGGCACTTAACAATAACAGCAACAATATAGCATTGAGTATGTATATACATATTGTTGTTGTTGTTGTTGTTATGTGCTGTGGAGTCAGTTCTGACTCATAGTGACCCTGAATAGGGTTTCCGAGGCTGTAAATCTCTACAAGCAGAAAGCCTCATCTATCTATCTATCTATCTATCTATCTATCTATCTATCTATCTATCTATCTATCTATCTATCTATCTATTTATCAGAGTCATTGTACCAAAAGGAAATGGTTAATGTTCAACCATTTCAAGTGGTACCATATGAACAACAGCCAATGATACTCAGAGAGGAAGTCCAAAGTGCATTGAAAGAATTGGCAAAGAACAAGGCACCAGGAATTGATGGAATAAAAATGGAAATCTTTCAAGAAAGTGAGGCAGCACAAGAGGCACTCA
>NW_006408779.1:990971-1028670 GCF_000296735.1 Chrysochloris asiatica | reverse complement strand
AGTGAGGTTGGCCCAGGATCGGACATTGTTTCGTTCTGCTGTGCATGGGGTCGCTATGAGTTGGTTCCGACTCGATGGTACCAAAACAACAACAACAAATCTATATCTACCTATCTATCTATCTATCTATCTATCTATCTATCTATCTATCTATCTATCTATCTATCATCTATCTATCTGTGTGTATATATATGTGTGTGTGTATATATATATATAGACAGAGAGAGAGAGAGACAGAGAGACAGAGAGACAGAGAGACAGAGAGAGGGAGAGAGAGGGAGAGAGAGAGAGTGAGCCCTGGTGTGGTGCTGTGGATTAATTTGCTGGACTGCAAGGTCAGCGGTTCAAGCTTACTAGGGTTGCTATGGGTCAGAACCAACTCAACGACACTGTATAGGGTTTCTGAGGAGCAGCTAGTGGGTTTGAATTGCTGATCTTGTGGTTCCCAGTCTAGTGCTGATCCTAAGGTGCCACACCAGGAATCTAGACACACACACATACAAGGGTGAGTCAAAATTATCTGCATTCTGACATAGAATTTATTTTAAACAACTTTTAGAAAATACAAATGCATCATTTTTCGACAATCTCCTTGCTTTTCAATACACTTAATCCATCTGTCAACAAGTTTTTGTATTCCCTTATAAAAAAAATGTCTTAGGCTGAGCTGTGCGCCAGAAATGCACCTCCGAGGGCTTTCAGGCGACCAAACAGGTGAAAGTCCAATGGAGCAAGATCAGGACAATAGGAGGATGTTTTAACACCTCATTACCAAGTTTTTGCAGAGTTTAACAGTGTGGGCAGAGGTGTATGGACGTGCACTGTCATGCAAGATCACATTGCCCTTGGATAGCATTCCTCTGTGTTTAATCTGAAGTTTAAGTACCAGCTTTTTAGTAAGCATCTCAGTGTAATGAGCACTATTGATTGTTGAACCTTTTTTCCTGATAGTGTTCTAATAGTGGTTCTTGAGAATTCCAGAAAAGTGTAAGCACCAATTTTCCAGCCAATGGCTCCCCTTTGAAAGTTATTTTGGGTCTGTGATTGAGGATGTTTCCATTACATACTCTGTCTCTTACTCTCAGGCTGGTGGTGATGAATTCATGTCCCATCACCAGTAATGGGTTTTTTGTTGTTTGTTTGTTTAAGGTAATTTTTATATTCCTTTGAGTATCCATCCAAATTTTGTTTGCAGATTTCCAAATGCTGCTGTTTATGTTCTTCTGTGAGTTGTTTCGATACCCATCTCACATAAACTTTTTGAAACCCAAGTCTGTTGTAGACTATTTCATAGGCAGAGCAATGACTGATTTGCCACATAATCCACTGTCACTTGTCTGTCTGACAGAATCATTTCATGCACGCTCAGTGTTGTCATAAGCCACAAAAGTGACAGGCGCTTTGATATAACCGGAATGTGGCTAATTTTTTACTCACTCTTATATGTACATATATTGTTACTGTTGTTAAGTACTGTGGAGTCAGTTCCAACTTACAGTGACCCTGTGTATGGTTTCTGAGCTGTAAATCCTGCGATGGTACAGTAGGATAAACACTGGAACTCAAGGTCAGTTTGGATCACAAGCTTGGTGGTTCAAATCCACCATCCACTCCTTGGAAACTCTATGCAGAGTCACTATGAGTTGGAACCAACTTGACGACACTTAACAACTACAACAACAGCAAATCCTTGCAGGAACAGAAAGTCCTAATCTTTCCCCCATGGCGTAGCTGGTGGGTTTAAACTGCTAATCTTGTGGTTTGAAAACCAGTGTTTATCCTACAGAGCCACCGTGCCTCCCCCACTCTTCTTGATGGTGGTGGTGGTTGTGCCTAATTGGTTCAAACTCATAATGACCCTGTATAGGGTTTCCAAGTCTGTAAATCTTTATGGGAGCAGAAAACCCCAGCTTTCTTCTGTGGAGTGGCTGGTGGAGTCAAAGTCCTGACCTTACGGTTTGTTGTCCAGGGCTTATCCTATAGAACCACTGACCACTGCGCTGCCTTGCTTCATGTGTTTTTGTTGTTAAGTGTTGTTGAGTCGATCCTGACCCATAGCGACCCTGTATAGGGTTTCCAAGGAGCTGCTGGTGAGCTTGAACCACCCACCTTGCAGTTCAAATGACTTTAGAGTCTGACGCATTAGCCCACAGTGCCACACCAGGACTCCTTGCTTCATACAGCTACTAAGAAATGCTACTTTGTTATAATACAAGGACAGTAACGGCAATCACTCACGTGACAATTATGACACCAGGCCTTGAGTTATGTGATTGATGTACATCGATTGATATTATCCTTGTTAAAGGCCTTTGAGTCTGCTCTGACTCACAGCAACCCCACGCTTGAGAGAGCAAACAGTGCCCGGTACTGTGCAAGTTCATGACCACAGGTGCCTTTGAGTCCACTGTTGTAGGCACTGTGTTGGTTCACCTCATGGAAGGATTCCTTATTTTCTCTGATCTTGTCCATTACCAATCATCAAACTTTTACAATGACCAGACTTTCCTGATGATGTGTCCAATATTGTTGTTGTGAGGTGCCAGTGGATCGGTTCTGACTCATCGCGATCCTGTGTACAGCAGGAGTAAACATTGTCGAGTCCTGCAGTGGCCTCACCACTGTTCTGTTTGAGTGCGGTGCTGCTGCCACTGCGTCAGTCCATCTTCCTCTTTCTTGTTGACCCTCTGCCTTGCTAAGCATGATGTCCTTCTATAGGCATTGGTCCCTCCTAATAATTTGTTCGAAGTATGAGATATGAAGTCTGGCCATCTTGGCCTCCAAGGAGCACTCTGGCTGTACTTCTTCCAACACAGATTTGTGTGTTCTTTTGGCAGTCTGTGGTACTATTAATATTCTCCTCCAACACCACATCTTAAATCTATCAGTTCTTCTATGGTGTTCATTATTCACTGTCCAACTTTCACACACATATGAGGTTACTGAAAATACCATGGCTTGGGTCTGGCACGCTTTAATCCTCAAAGTGACGTATTGTTGAACACTTTAAGGGGGTCTTTTGAAACAGACTTGCCTAATGCAATATTTTGTTTGATTTCTTGACTAACATATTTCCTTGAATGTTGACAGTATCTAAGCAAAATGAAGTCTTTGATGATGTCGATATTCCCTGCTTATCACAATGTTATTGGTCCAGTTGTGAGGGTCTTTGTTTTCTTTACATTGAGGTGCAATCCATACTGAAGACTGTAGTCTTTGACCTTTATTGGAAAGCACTTCAAGTCCTCCTCTCCTCCAGCAAGCAAGGTTGTACCATCTGCATATAAAAGGTTGTTCATAAATCTTCCTCTAATCCTGATGTCACATTCTTCTTCATATAATCCAGCTTCTCAGATTATTTGCTCAGCGTACAGGTTGAATGTTGTTGTTAAGTGGTGTCAAGTTGGTCCTGTATAGGGTTTCTTGAGAGCCGCTGTGGCTTTGAACTGCCAATCTGTGGTTCAAACCAGACTTGCAGCCCAGTGCTTATTCTGCAGCGCCACACCAGGACTCCACATATTGAATAAATATGGTGAAAGGATACAACACTGACAGACACACTTAATTATGCTCATGAGGAACCTGTATGTAGACCAAGAGGCATTCATTAGAACAAAACCCGGGGATACTGAATGGTTTCAAATCTCCCCATGTACACTTCTAAGCAGCTTTCTGCTTGTTTTCTTCCAAGGCCAATCTGCTTAGTCCCCACATTGCCACCATTAGATCTTGAATTTCCATGGTAACCCACTGCGACAGGTGCTCTGAATTCCACATTTACGGAAGAGGAAAGGGGCCCTTGCAGTACAGTCTGCTAACTGGAAGGTCGATGGTTCAAACCGACCAGCTGCTCTGTGAGAGTGCGGTGAGGCAGTCTGCTTCCGAAAACATTACAGACTTGGGAACCACATACAGTCATTCTCCTCTGTCCCACGGGACCACCACGAGTCAGAATGGACCAGAAGGCAGGGGGTGTGTTACAGAAGGGGAATGGAGGCACAGCATGGTTAACCTCACTCAAAATCACCTGGCTTGTCAGTGTGTTTGCGTCATGGTTTCAGCCACTATTCCAAGCTGCCTGTCAGGTACAATAACAACTCTTACAAATGCACAGAAGTATTTTCCTGCCTGGGGACGTGAAACACCTGGGAGAGTGGAGCCGTCATTAGCACGTTTAATTAGGACAATTAGACAGCACGTGCTCTAGGGTAAGAGAACAGTGTAAACACCGGTGTTTGCCGCTCCCCGGCCTTGGGAACCCTGGGAAGAGTGTGAGGTGGGAGATGGGGATGGCGGGGCCTCAGGAACTCTAGGTGCCCTGTGCCTCGCAGATCTGGGGGAGATGTTGTTGTGTTTAGATGCTGTTGAGTTCATCCCAAATCACAGTGACCCCGTATACAGCAGAAGGAAATACCCTCTAGTCCTGCACCATCCTCAACAATCGTTTGAGGCCGTTGTTGTAACCACTGGGCCAGTCCATCTCGTTGGGGGTCTGTCTCTCCAGTTTACCAAGCATGCTGTCCTTCTGCAGGGACTGGTCCCTCCTGATGACAGGACCAAAGGACTTGAGACCAAGTCTCGTCCTCTTCATTTCTCACAGGCACTGTGGTTGTATCCTTCATTGTTGTCATCCCATGCTGTTAAGTCAGTTCCCCACACACAACCGAACCCAGCCCGGTTCGGCACCATCCTCAAAGTTGAGTCATGTTTGAGCTCATTGTTGTAGACACTGTCAGTCCATCTCCGTGACAGTCTTTCTCCTTTTTGCTGACCATGTCCTTTATCAAGCATGGTGTCTTTGTCCAGGGACTGCTGTCTCCCAATGACACATCCAGCATGCGTGAGATGTAGTCTCCCATCCTTGCATCCAAAGAGCATTCTGTCCGTGCATCTTTTCCTCAAACACAAGACATCTGTTCTCAGAGATGCCTCCCAGTGCCATGTGAGACTGACTCCGAGAATTCCTGTCTCCAGTGTGGTGCCCCAAACAGGCTGGAGTAAGGCTATGAGCAGCTCAGGAGAAGAGTTTCATGGTATGTATTCTGAGCAAGACTAACGAATCAATGGATCTACGACGTTTTGCTTCCAAGGACAAAGGCCTGAAGCCTTCAGTAGTTACTTCTCCAGATGAGCACCCAGTGATTGTTCCAAAGAGTATGTGGGTGGTGGGGACTTCTACGTGCTCTGTTGCTAACTCACATGTTGGGAGTTCAGGTTTACCCAGAGGTCCCGCAGAATAAAGACCAGGTGATCTACTTCTGAAAAATCAGCCATTATAAACCCTGTGGATCACAGGAGTGCCATGAGCCAGAATCAGGAGGATAAGAACTGGTGAAGATATGTTGTTGTTGTTGTTTTGTGCCATCAAATCAGTACTGACCCATAGCGACCTTATGCACAGCAGAACGAAACACTGCCCAAACCTGGGCCAACGTTTGGTACAGTGACTCTCTGTGTTCCTTCCATCTTTTCTTGTTGCTTTCTGCATCATTCAATAATTTGCCCAGAGAATCTTCTAATAACGAAAGTTGAGACTTGAATTTTTTCTTCAGTTCCCCCAGCTTGAGAAATGCTGAGCGTGTTCTTCCTTTTTGGTTTTCTGACTCCAGATCTTTGCACATTTTGATGTAATATTTGGCTCCAATCTTCTCAAGCTGATCTTTGAAATTTTCTGTTTAGCTCTTGGACCTTCTCATTTCTTGCATTTGCTTTAGCATCTCTGCACTGGAGAGCAAGTTTCGGCGTCTTTTTTGTCCTCCATTTTAACCTTTTCCTTTTTTCTTGTCTTCTCAATGATTTTTGCTTTCTTCATGTATGATGTTCTTGATGTCATCCCACAACTCTTCTGGTCTTTGGTTTTTAGTGTTTAATGTATCAGATCTGTTCTTCAGATGATCTCTAAATTCAGGTGGGATATATTCAAGGTCCTATTTTGGCTCTCGTGGACTTGTTTTCATTTTCAGTTTAAATTTGCATATGAGTAGTTGATGGTCTGTTCCACAGTCTTCTCCTGGCCTTGTTTTCACTGATGATATGCAGGTTTTCTATCATCTCTTTCTGCAGATGAAGTCAATTTGATTTTTATGTATTCCATCTGGTGAGGTCCATGTGTATAGTCATCTCTTATGCCATCTTAAGAAGGTATTTGAAATGAACACATCATTGGTTTTGCAGAATTCTATCATGCATTCTCTAGCATCATTTCTATCACCAAGGCTATTTTTTCCAACTACTGATCCTTCCTCTTTGCTCCCAACCTTTGATTTCCAATCACCAGTAATGAACAATAGGTCTTGATTGCATGTTTGATCGATTTCAGATTGAAGAAGTTGTTAGAATTCTTCTATTTCATCCTCACTGGCTTTAGTGGTTGGTGCATAAATTTGAATAATAGTGGTATTAACTGGCCTTCCCTGTAGGTGCATGGATATTATCCTATCACAGACAACATTGTACCTCATGACTGATCTGGATATGTTTGACGATGAATGCAACACCATTCCTTTTCAATTTGTTATTCCCGGCATAGGAAACCATGTGGTTGTCAGATTCAAAATGGCCAATGCCAGTCCATTTCAGCTCACTAATGCCTAAGATATCGATATTTATGTGTTCCATTTCATTTCTGACAACTTCCAATTTTCCCAGATTCATACTTCGTACATTCCATGTTCTGATTTTCAATGGATGTTTACAGCTGTTTATCTTCATTTTGAGTTGTGCCCCATCAGCAAGTGAATGTCCCACGGGCTTTTCTCCCCCGAGCTTTACTCCATTCCCATTATCACAATCAACTCTACTTTGAGGAGGCAGCTCTTCCCCAGTTGCATTTTGAGTGCCTTCCAACTTGAGGGGCACATTTTTCTGGCACTATATCTGACAGTGTTTCTCTGCTATTTATAAGGTTATCGGTGACTAATATTCAAAAGTAGTTCGTCACTCTTTCTTCTTAGTCTGTCTTCGTCTGGAAGCTCATCTGAAACCTGTCCACCATGGGTGACCCAGTTGGTATTTAAAATACCAGTGGCATAGCTTTCAGAATCACAGCAACTCATAAGCCACCACAGTATGACAAACTGACAGATGAGTAGTGGCCGAATGGCTTTAAGTGGAAACTGTTACTTTAAATTTTGAGGAGATCTGTGCCCATGCATAGTAGAACCCTCCAGGGGTGGGGGTGGGGTGTCCATTCGCTCAGGCATCCCTCTACTCACTAGAATGGAGGTGCACAGACAGTGAGAGACCAATGAGCAGACACCAAAAAAAGAATGTCCACACCTGTATCTCCATGGTTCTGTAAGGCGTTCATGGATGTTTGGATCCTTCCCCCACTTGATCTCTCCCAAGATGGCAGCTCTAGGAGTAGGTTCACGTCTTGAATTAGAAAGCAATGGATTTCTTGATTCTGCTACCAATTCCCCTAGGTGAAAGCCTTCCAATCTTCTGAATATTCCTTTATATGTGGTTCAGAGTTCTAGTACCATCCCCTGAGCCTGCTTGGTCTGGTAGTCTGTGTTGTTGGTGACAGAGCTCCTCCCTGCACATCTACCTGATCCACCATCTTAGAAAAGTAATCCTAGTGTGGTACTGCAGGATAATGCACTGGACTGCAAGGTCAGTTTGAACTACAAGGCTGGAGGTTCAAATCCACCTGTGGCTTGGCAGAAACCATATACAAGGTTGCCATGGGTCGGAACCAACTCAACAACCTTAACAACAACAACAATGTGATTAAGTAGCCCTGGTGTGGTACTGTAGGACAAGCACTGGACCCCAAGCCCAGTTTGAACTGCAAGGTTGGCGGTTGAAACTCACCAGCTGCTCCTCAGACACCTTATTATACAAGATCATTATGAATCAGAATCGATTCAACAGCACCTAACAACAAAGACAACTCTGAATAAGGAGTCCTGGTGTGGCACTGTTGGATAAGCACTAGACTACAAGTTCAGTTTGAATCCAGGTTAGCGGTTCAAACTCACCAGCCACTCCTTGAAAACTCTATGAGTTGGAATTGACTCCACAGCACCTAACAACAATGACAACTCTGTCAAAGGGGCCCTGGTGGCACTTCAGGCTGATCACTGGCCTGTGAACCACAAGGCTGGTGTTTCAAACCCACCAGCACCTCCTCGGAAATCCTATACAGAGTTGTTATGAGTTGGAACCAACTTGGCAGCCCTATACCAACAACAGAAACTCTAAAACAGGAGTTCTGGTAGCCTACTGGGTTATGAGTTGGGCTGCTAACCACAAGGTCAGTAGTTCAAATCCACCAGCTGCTTTAAAGGAGAAAGATGAGGCTCTCTGCTCCCGTAAAGAGTTATACCTCAGAAACCCTGTACAGAGTCTCCTTGAGTCGGAACCGACTCCACGGTACACCACCAGCAGCACCCTCACCAGCCCTCTGGACAGACACCAGCCCTCTGGACAGACACCAGCCCTCTGGACAGACATCATTTCTTCTTTTAGATTTCTGTAGTCACGCCCCCTTTCTAACTGACCTGCTAGGACCGTGGACTCATGGAATATGCCCTTCCTCGCTGTCCCTCCTTCCTCCTGAACACGTGGTTCTTGGAGCAGAGCCTTGCTGGTTCTCAGGAGATCAGGAAGATGGTGCTTCTGACGTGTAAGGACCTCCGTTGGAGGAGCCCTTCCCCTCAGCACCAGGCCCACTGCCATCTAGTGGAGCCCTAGTCCTAGTGAAGAGCCCCACAGGGTTTCCTCGGTGTAAATAGCATGTCTGTATCCTGAAGTGTGGCTGCTGGCTGTGAACTGCCTGCCTTTAGACTAGCAGATAGGTGCTTTAACCACCACACCACCAGGGCTTTTGTAGACTGACCATATCATTGTAAAATATCCTGTATTTGGAGTGAGCTTGGTATTTCTGAGTGTAGTAAAGAGAGCCAGGGATGGATGGCAGAGACCCCACAGACCCTCCAGGTGAGAGTGGAATGCCCACAGCAAGTCCTCACTCGGGGTACAGTCCTGTAGGGTCTGTCTCTTCCTCACCAACCTCCACACCGTGCTCCTGAAAACGCTTATGGAATATTGGAGTTAAAATATGATGATTTTCCACAAGTTTTTTTTAATTCCTCTCCTGTATGTGTATGTGCATGTCTGTGTGTACACCTGAACTGTTATTGTGAAGTGCCATTGAGTCGGTTCCAACTCATAGTGACTCCGTAGAGGGTTTCCAAGGGCAGCTGGTGAGTTTATACTGCTGACCTTGTGGTTCTAACCAAACTTGCAGTCCAGTGCTTGTCCTACAGTTCCATATACATACATAAGTATATACATACACACATATGTATATACACATGTACACACATACATGTGTGCATACATAGGTCTATATAGGCATACACACATATATGTATGTATTCACATACACACATGCACGCATACATAGGCATATATACACATACATATATATACATACAGGTGTATATACACACATGCGTGCATATACACTATATGCGTGTGCACGTACATGTATATGTACATATGCATGTGTATACTACATACATGTGTGCATGCATACACAGTATTGTGTGTGCTGTTCAGTTGGTTCTGACTCATAGCAACATTGTATAGGGTTTTTGAAAGTGCCTGGTGGGTTTGAACTGCCAACCTTGTGGATAACGGCCCAGTGCTTATCCTAAGTGCTATACCAGGTCCCCTCCACACACAGTAAAGTCTATGAAAAGTGGAATCCGTGTAAGTTAGAAACCTGTCAAACAAGGAAAACTCACATGTTTTCCAGAAAAATCAGTGATATAAAAGTGGCAAGATCCAGAAAACCAAAGCAATTCTATTGCATTCTGGTTCTCTCAAGTTTCACTGTAGGTCTACACACACACATATGTATATAAATATAAATATAAATATAAAATGTATTGCTGTTAAGTGTAGTCCAGTCAGGTCCTACTCATACTGACTCATAGTGACCATGTGTAGAGTTTCCAAGGAGCAGCTGCTGAGTTTAAACTGCCAACCTTGTGGGTCAAACCAAGCTTGCAGTCCAGTGCTTTATCCTAAAGCACCACACCAGTAGGAGTAGCGCTGGACTGCAAACCACAAATTCAATAGTTCAAACCCACTAGCTGCTCCTTGGAAACCCTATACAGGATTGCTATGAGTTGGAACCAACTCATTGGTACTTAACAACCATATATATATATAGCACATAAAGATAGATTTTACATCACATAAGATGTAATATGTCATGTAAGGGTATCTTTATACCCATACCAGTGGGCTTCAAAGAGTTAGTGGAAAATGGAATGAAAAGATAATGGAATTCCCCATGCACTTTCTGAAGACTCTCCATACATGGCTTCCCTCGCAAGTCAGTAGCACTACGGAGGTCTCAGAATCTGCTTGTGGAAACCCCCATCAAGTGTTTCCTGTGCAGCCTAGAGACCTATGGGAAGGAAAGCTGGCCATCTCTAAAGCTCTCTTTCAAACAATTTTCCTTTTGTGGTGAGTAATTTTGGTTCCCAACCTTCCTTGACCCTCCTACTTTGTTAGACTTTGTGTTCGGGGTGGGAGTGCAGGGGGAAGAATGCTTTGTGGTTTGATGGTCTTCTTTCTTGCCCGGTCCTGGGCTGACCACCTGTCAATGCACACTGTACTGACACATGCCACACACTGCAAGAAGAAAAATGTCATCTCACAAGAGGATCACAGTTTACCTTGGAAACACAACATTTTTTGTTATTTAACCTATTTTTGAAAACTAGGAAGCCTTCCCAGGAAGTCTTTCCTGGATAGTCCAATGTCTGAAAACCTAAAAACAACCTCAAATACACTAACTGGGCATAACTTAAAAGAGAGAGAGGGTCTCATCTCTGATAACAGCAGAGACCACTTGTCGTTAGGTGCCATCTAGACGGTTCTGCCTCAGCGATGTCATGCACAACAAAACCCAACCCTGCCTGGTTCTATGTCATCCTCAAGATGGCTGCTATGTCTGAACGCCTTCCCGCAGTCATGGCACAAATCCAGTTCATTGAGGGTCTTCCTCTTATTTTGCTGGCCTTCTACCTTTACCAAGCTTGATGTCCTTCTCCAGGGACGGTCCCTCCTGATGACCCGTCCCAAGTACCAGAGGTGAAGTGTCCCATCCTTCCTTCTAAAGAGCATTCTGGCTATACTCCTTCTGAGACAGCTTTGTTTGTGGGGGGTGGTTAGGTGCCCTAAATGTGGAAAGCAAGCTGAGGTAGGGCACTGGAGAGCAGCAAGGCTTGTAGCTCATTTAATTGTTGTTATCTCTGTTCCAGACCCAGTGTGGCTAATGTTTTGAGTTTTTCAGAAGATAATCTAAGAATCTCAATCCTCATGTGATAGTTCTTACATTTTGCAAATTAGTTTTATTTAAATACAATTAATAAAACAGCAGCGACAACAAAAATACAGCGTAGGTCTGATTTACCCCTGTCTTCATTTAAAGATGATTACATAGGGCTTTTCTTTTCTATATAATTTTTTTTTAAAAAAGGGAAACTGTCTTGGAACTTGGAGTTAGTGGGTTCTAGATGCCACCTATACAGAATGCATGCTTTTGTGCTCTTCAAGCTAAGTGCCAGCTCGCTGGCTCCACTCCCACCCACCTGGATGAATCTGCACAGACAGCGCACATACTGCTCTGTCTAACTTTCTCAGCTTCTGATGCCTGGAGCTCTCACATTGCTGGTGATAGCTTCTACTCTGTCTCCCTGAGCAGGGATAAACCAGTTGGTTTGCACAATAAATGGCTCAGGACCTTCGAAGCAGACTGCCCGGCTTCTGCAGGAGAAGCTGCGTGTGGCTCTGGGCTCTGGTGGTGTGTCTCAGTCATCAGTCTGTCTGTCGTATGAAGGCAGAATACTAATGCTGTCTTACAACAGGAATGCTGCCGGGGGCTCTGGAAGGAGACGAGAAGCACAGAGTCACTCTGGCTGCCCAGAACAGGGACGTTAGTACCACTGCGTGGGTTCTAGAGAGCATCAAAGATCTTTTTGAAGACATACTCTCTTCATCTTAAGTGGCAGGGATTTCCGTTCATGTCCTCCTCCATGGGAATAGGAAGTTACTGTTGGACTGTTTCAGGGAGTCGTTTATACACTTTTTTCTTTCTCAGCTAGGATGCTTTGTTTGGAAGTAACAGAAAATCTAAGTCATATAGACTTAAACTGTAAAGATAAATTACTGGTGTAGCTACTTAAAACATTCTGACTTAGATCAACCATCAGGTACAGTTTGTTCCAGGGGTGCCTCCCTCATGTGAAGCCAGAGGTGGTCAGACACCCCAACAAGGTCACTGCTTCACACAGATGGACACTCTGATCCCCTCTGTGTGCCCCAGTCACCATCAAGCTCGGGTTTCTCAGGAGAGAAACATTGTAGTTACCACCCTGTGGGTGACTTGTGTAGCTGGGTTGTTGGAAGGTTTTCATCTGTATTTCAACTGCCAGCAGGTTGCCCCATGGTAGAAAGGTTTCAGCAGAGCTTTCAGACTGAGGCAAACTTGGAAGAAAGTCCTGGCAATATATTTCTCAAAATCAGCCACAGAGAACCTTACAGATCCCTCATTAACTTTTGTCACACCATCGGGAGGGAGGGATTGCTGGGAAATTGTGGTCAGGGAGGGTGAGGGAGACTTTGGTTGAGATGGATTGGTACAATAGCTGCATGATGAACTTGCACATGCTGGTCATTGTGAGAATTGTGCTGGACGGGTCAGCATTTAGTTCTGTTGTCCATGGGCTCTTCTGGAGTGGGGGTTGACATGACTGCAGCTCTATCTATCTGTCTATCCATCCATATCTATTGACCCATCCATCCATCTATACACATATCTATGTATACATCTACTCATCAATCTATTCATTTTATACACACACACACACACACACACAAATCTATCTGTCTACCCATCCATCCATACACACATACACACCTATCTATCATCTAGCCATCCATCTATACACATGTCTCTCAATCTATCTACCCATCCATACATCCATATATCCATCCCTATCTATCTATCTATCTATCTATCTATCTATCTATCTATCTATCTATCTATCTATCGACATATACATTCTATCTATGTATCTATGTATCAAGTTATACATACATTCTATTTATCTACACATGCTCTCTATCTCCCTAGCTCTCTGTCTATCTTTTTGTCTCTCTATCCATCTGACCATCTGTTAGTCAGGGCAGGATAGCCTATGTATGGTAGTAAATACACTCCTAATAAATAGTGTCGTTTCAATAAGCAAATCTGAGTTTCTTAACCATGAAGTGTCTTCATCATGTAAACTTCTAGTTGAAGAGCTTTCCTGAGAGAAGTTACTCTCCACTCTGACCAAGCTGCTTGTCTTCACAAGTCACTTCTTCCGGGTGAACACACAGCTTTCCAGAATTATGTGGGAAGAGAAGAGAGATGGTTTTAAGGACAGACATCATTTCTGTCCATTCCATTAGCTAAGACACAGTCATATGACCCCACCCTAATTGCAGGGGAAGCTGGGAAAGGTGGACTTCCTGCTTGTCCCAGAAGAGGAAATGGCATGGGCACCAGAGTGTTGTCTTTGCCACATTATATCTTTAAGTGCCTTTGGAAAAAAAATTTTTTTTTTCTTTTATGAAGAACTTGCCAATTCAACAATTTTTACATGTATTAATCAATGACACTGATGATAATCTTCATGTTGTGCAACCTTCCACTAACATAAAGTCAGTGCCCCGGTAAGCAGAACTTTACTTCCATTTCACCCTTGCTAAGCACTCATATAATCTTTGATTTCTGTGTATTTTACTATTTCTGGACATCATGCATTATTTGTCCTTTTGCGACTGATTGGTTCCAAGCAACGTATTCCAGGCTGAGTGATATCCCAGTGTGTGGATGGACCACATTGTACTTATCCATTCGTCTTTTGATGGGTGCTCCAGTGTTTTCCAGTTTTTGGCAATCATGAATGTTTGAGACAGAAGAATCCAGTTTTAATTGTTTATCTTGTATTGTCTTGTCTGTATGTACGTTGGCTTATCTATGCAAACATGAAGTCACGTTTTTGTATTTCTTATTTTTAAACTTTTTATTATGATCTGGGTAACTATTTACAGAGTAAATGAATGTTCCCTCCAGCAATTCATACATGTTTTATGCCTCTGACTACAGTCCTCACAGTGTAAGAGCACACTTCCTATTTCCTCCCTCGGTTTCCTGTTTCCATTCGTCCTTCTTTCCTCCCTCTTGCTGCCTTTTGAGCTTTATCCCTGGTCGGCTGCTGCCCTTTCGATTGCTCTAAGGATTGTGTCCTCCCTGGTCTCGTTTCATCTTTCCCGATTGCACATAATGTGCCTGTAAGCACAATGGTGCATTGAGATTTTGAATCTCTCTGCTTTGTTTTTTGTTTGTTTGTTTTTCCTTTAGGATTGATTTCTAGATATAGGATTGATAAAAGTAGTAGTTGCAAGATACTGCATTCCTGGATGTGTCTGATACTGGGGATTTCACCCAGCATCTCATTCAATGAGTGGGGAATTATAGTATTATCCGTTTTACAGAGGCGCTAACTAAAGCTTGGGTAAGGAAGTAAGCCCCAACATGGCCTGGTCAGTAGGTGCAGAATTCATATTAGAATGACAGTCTTCAGAGAAAGCCAGACTTCCACCCCAAAGTGCTGCTCCCAAGAGACTTTGGATGAAAGAACCGATTTCTCTTTCAAAAAGATTATACAGATTTACGTTATTGCCGACGTTATCTGTGAGTGGCTGCGGTTCTCATGACAGTAACTTTTTCTTTCATTCAGTTTTGTCCAAATTAATAGTCATAAGATGGTAATACAGCTCAGACACAAAGGAATTACCAAACTGTGAGATGAAGAGGGACTTCGAGTGGGTCACAGGTTTTCACTGAACGTTATCCATCTGCACAACAATTGGTGGACATGAGATAAGGAATATTTGCTGTAGCATTCTGAAGTGCCAAACTGGCTTCTAAAAACCATGATCCTGAGCAGAATTTCCCAAGGCACTGACATTCCAGTCATTCTAAACTTGGAGCCTTCTAGAAAATAGTGTACCCCTTGTAGCAGATATAGTACCCTTCTGGAGAATATTTTAGTTGGAAGGATTTTCAACCAGTGTGGGACCTGCAAAATGGATTGAACACGATGCCTACTGGTAGAGCAGTTGGCTTCTCTTACAATGCATATGATTCCCCTTCCTGTCCTCACTCTACAACACACAGATATTAACAGAATCTATCGCCAGTTGCTACACCCTGCTTTGGGAATACAGGGTGAGCTGAAACAGATGTGATCACTCACAATGTGTTTACTCCAGGTTAGGGAGCAGACACCAGATTAAAAGAAAAGCGTGAATACCTCATGTTGTTTGTACTTTGGAGTATGTAGAAGTGTTGGGAGGGTTTCCACCAAGGGAGTCCCATCTGTTGTGGAGAAAACAGGAGCATTTCCCATGCTGACGCCCAAGGAACGAGTAGGAATCACACAGGTGCACAAGGAGAGGACAACATGGATAACAGCTTGGAGACAGGAAGGAGGTTGGTGTCCTTAGGAAATAAATAAAAGTTGGCCAGTGTGGCTGGAGTGCAGAGCGCTGAGGGACTTGAGAAGGACAAAGAAAGGAATGGATGGGTGGCAGGTGGAAGGATGTGTGTAAGAGTTGTTTCCTAAGCTGTGGGCATTTAAACACAGGTGCCCTTGACCAAGCCTACGGTCTTTTCAGGCACCACCTATGCGTGCAGAACCTGGACAGTAAATGAAGAAAACCAAAGACGAATGGATGCCTTTGGGTTATGATGCTGGTGAAGAGTATTGAATGTTCCATGGATTGCCAGAAGAATGACTAAATGCGCCTGGAAAGAAGTGAAGCCAGATGCTCCTTCAAAGGGAGAGTGGGGAGACTTGGTCTCACGTACTTTGGGCATGTTGTCAGGAGGCACCTGGAGAGGGCTATCATGCTTGGTAAAGTAGAGGATCCGTGAAAAAGAGGAAGACCCTCACCTCAATGACATGGATGAATCCAGTGGCTGAAACAGCAGACTCAACTATGACGTTGATTGTGAGCAGGGTGCAGGACCGGACAGCGTTTCCTTCTGTTGTACCGAGGGTACAACACACTTGGTACCTAATAACCATGTGCAGCTGTAGGATAAGAATGGAATCTCAAGGTCAGTGGTTCAAACTCATCAGCTGCTCCTTGGAAGCATTATACAGACTTGCTGTGAGTCGGAATCGACTTGTCGGCAGTTAAAAAAACAAAACACAAGAAAGCAGTAGCAACAGAACACACACATATATTTGCATTTGGAGAAACAAACAAAATGACTCTTACTGCATAGAATAGTGTCCAGGACTCTGGGTGCCATTTTGGAGTTGATGTAGACAGGGTTGGTAGTGGAGTTCCTGGGGGGTGTAAACCAACTTCTGATACTAACCCAAAGATTGGTGGTTCTAATCTACTCGGAAAAGAGACCTATTGATCTAGTACCCCAAAGTGAAAGTTACTGAAAACACCAGGATGTACAGTTCTGCTTCGAAACACATGGAGTCCCTAGGAGTTTCAAACAGCGTGACAGAAAGTGCTGTTAGGTGCCATTGAGTCGGTTCCTACTCCTATGGACACTGTGCACAATGTCCAGATCCTGTGCCATCCTCACAAGTGTTGCTATGTTTGAGTCCAATGTTGCTGCCGCTCTATCTGTCCATCCTGTTGGACACCTTCCTCCTCTTCATTCACCCTCCGTGTTTCCTAGCAGGGTGGAAGCATGATGTCCTAGCCTAGGGGCTGGTCATTCCTGATAATGTGTTCACAGCACAAGACACGAAGTCTCTCGTGCTCCCTTCTAAGGAGCTCTCTGGTTGTACTTATTTCAAGAACGATTTGTTTGTTCTTCCGGCAGTCCATGATACTTCCAGTATTATGCATGAGCACCATAATTCAAATGCATCAGTTCTTCTGTGTCTTCCTTATTTACTGTCTAACTTTCACATGCATATGAGGCGACTGAAAAGACCACAGCTCACATCAGGAGTACCTTAGTTCTCAAACTGACTTCTGTGCTCTTTAACATTTTTAAAGGAGGTTTTTTGCAGAAGACTTGCCTAATGCAATATGTTGTTTGATTTCTTGACTGCTGCTTCCATCATCATTGGTAGCAACTGGTTTGGTTCTTCTTCTTCTTTTTAAATTTAAATCTGTTTCTCTTCTAGTACGTGGTGGTGGTGGTGGTGTGCCACGGAGTCAGTTCCAAATCATAGCGACGCTATACAGGGTTTCCAAGACTGTAAATCTTTACAGGAGCAGAAAACCTCATCTTTCTCCTGTGGAATGCCTAGTAATTTCAAATGCTGACTTTGAAGGTAGCAGCCCGACTTGTAACCACTACGCTACCATGGTGGAAAAAAGAAGAAAGTAATTTACCTTCCTTTTTCTCTTTTCCTTCATTTTTCCCCCCTAACTGCCTTTCCTGTCATCCAAGTTAGCACATACACTTTACCTAGTGAACAATCCTCCCTTCCCTCTCACACCTAGTAGCCATTGTGGTGGTGTTAGGTGCCTTCAAGTTGGTTATGACTCATATCAACCTTACGCAAAGCAGAACAAAACACCACGTGGTCCTATGCCATCTCATAATCGTCATTAAGCTTGAGGACATTGCTGCTGCCACTGGGCCAGTCCATCTCTGTGAGGTCTTCCTCTTTTTCACTGACCCTCTACTCAACCAACAATGATGTTCTTCTACAGGGACTGGTACCTCCTGATAATATGTCTAAAGTAAGAGAGATGAAGTCTGACCATCTTGGCATCTAAGAAGCCTGCTGGTTATACTTCTTCCATCACAGATTTGTTTGCTCTTCTGGTAGCCCATGGCACTTTTTATATTCTTCTCCAATGGCATAACTCAAATGCATCAATTCTTTTATGGTCTTCCTTATTCACTGTTCAACTTTCACTTGCATATGAAGCTACTGAAAATACCATGCTTAGGGTCAGGCACAACTCAGTCCTCAAACTGACATCTTTGCTGTTGAATACTTTAATGAGTTCTTGTGCAGCAAATTTACCTAATGCAATATGTCATTTGATTTCTTGATTTCTGCTGCCAAGAGTGTTGATAGTGGATCCAAGCAAAATGAAGTCTTTGACAATTTCAATCTTTTTTCCATCTATCATGATAGTATTTATTGGTCCAGTAGTGAGGATTTTTCTTTTCTTTATATTGAGGTGCAACCCATACCAAAGGCTGTGTAAATATTTCAAAAAACCTTTCAGTAAGCAAGGTTGTATCATCTGTATTTCAGAAGTGCTAATCAGTCTTCTTCCAATCCTGATGCTACATTCATATTCATATAATCCAGCTTCTCAAATTATTTGCTCACCATACAAGTTGGATAAGTATGGTGAAAAAATGCAACCCTGGCGCACACATTTCTTGCTTTCAAACCATTCAGTGTCCCCTTGGTTTGTTCAAATGACTGCCTCTTGGTGTGTGTACGGGTTCCTCGTGAGCGCAATTCCTGTTTCAGAGTATTCGTTCTCTGAAACGTTGTCCGTAGCTTGTCATGACGCACACAGTGCAAAGCCTTCAACAGTCAATAAAGCACAGGTAAACATCTTTCTGGTGTTCTCTGCTTTCAGCCAACACTCAACTGATGTCAGCTACGATTCCCCTCATTCCACGTCCTCTTCTGAATCTAATTGGAAGTTGTCAATGCATTGTTACAACCATTTTTGAATTATCTTTAGCAAAACATTACTTGTATGTGATATCAATGATATTGTCTGATGATTTCCACATACTATTGGGTCACCTCTCTTTGGAATGGGCACAAATATGGATCTCTTCCTGTAATTTGGTCAGATATCTCTCTTCCAAACTGCTTGGCAAAGAAGAGTGAATGCTTTCAGTATTGCATCAGTTCATTGAGGGGTGTCAATTTATATTCCCTCAAATTCTGGAGCCTTATTCTTTGCCAGTGCTTTCAGTTCACCTTGGATCTCTTCCTTCAGTGCCATTGGCTCTTGATCATATGCTACCTCTTGAGATGGTTGAACATTAACCATTTATTTTTGGTACAGTGACTCTGTGTATTACTTCCATCTTCTTTTGATGCTTTCTGTATCGTTCAATATTGTACCCATGAAACTCTTCAACATTGCAAGTTGGAGCTTGAATTTTTCTTCATTACTTTCAGCTGGAGAAATGCTGGATGTGGTCTTCTCATTTGGTTTTCTATTTCCAGGTCTTTGCATGTTTTGTTATATTAATTTGACTTTGTCTTCTCAAGCTGTCCATTGCAATTTTTTGTTCAACTCTTTTACCTTTTCATATCTTCCATTTGCTTTAGCATATCTACAGTGGAGAGCAAATTTCAGAGTCTCTTCTGGCATCCATTTTGGTCTTTTCTTTCTTTCTTGTCTTCTTAATGACCTTTTGCTTTCTTCCTGTATGATGTTCTTGATGTCATCCCATAACTCTTCTGGTCTTCAGTCTTTAGTGTCTAATGCATCAAATCTGTTCTTGAGTTGATCTCTAAGTTCAGGTGGGATATGTTCAAGGTCACAATTTGGCTCTCCTTAACTTGCATATGAGGAATTGATGATCTGTTCCACAGTCTGCCCCCATTTCGGCTGATGCTAAGGAACCTTTTCACCATCTCTTTCTACAGATGTAGAACATTTGTTTTCTGTGTATTTCATCTGGTGAGGTCCATGTGTATAGTCGTCCTATGTTATTGAAAATGGCATTTGTAATGGAGAAATCATTGATTTTGCAAAATTCTGTCATGCAATCTCCAGTATCATTTTTGTCACCAAGGCCATAATTTTCAACTAGTGATCCTTCCTCTTTATTTCCAACCTTCTTCCATCACCAGTAATTATCTATATTGCCTGTTTGATTGTATGTTTGATCAATTTCAGACTGATGAAGTTGGTAGGATTCTTCAGTGTCTTCATCACTGGTTTTAGTGGTTTGTGCATTCATTTTAATAGTATGGTATTAATGGGTCTTCCTTGTAGCTGAATGGATAGTATCCTATTATAGACAGCGCTGTATTTCAAGATAAATCTTGAACTGTTCTTTTTGATGACGAATGCAATGCTATTCCTCATCAATTTGTCATTTCTGGAATAATAAACCATAGGATTGTCAGATTCAAAATGGCTAATACCAATTCATTTCAGTTCACTAATGCCTAGGATACCAACTTTTATGTGTTACATTTCATTTTTGACATCTTCCAATTTCCTACATTCATACTTCATACATTTCATGTTCTGATTAGAAATGAATGTTTGCAGCTGTTTCTCTTCATTTTGAATTGTAGCCCATCAGCAAATGAAGATCTTGAAGGCTCTAGTCCATTCAAGTCATCACGGTCAACTCTGTTTTGAAGAGACAGCTCTTCCCCAGTTGCATTTTGATTGCCTTCCAACCTGAGAAGCTCATCTTTGGGTATCATATCTTAACAGGACTCTTCTGTTATCCATCATGGTTTGATATTCAGTATTGTGGTTCTGACCGTTTTCTGATGCTGTTAATAAGATTTTCAGTGGCTGAATATTCAGAAGTGGTCTGCCTCTCCTTTTTCCTAGTCTGTCTTAGTCTGGAAGCATCACTGAAACTTGTCCACCTTGGGCGACCCTGCTGATATTTAAAATGTCAGCGGCATGGCTTCCAGCATCACAGCGACACACACACCACCACAGTACAGCAGACTGACAGACATTCACCTACAAGGAAGACCAGTGGCGGAGTAACCATCGTAGAAAGTTTATTCTAGAATGAAATCCTCATCTTGACTTTTCACAGTAGTAGTTTCATACAATATCTGTCCCTTTGTGATTGACAAATTGCATTCAGCACAGTGTCCTCCAGGTTATTCCATGTTATGAGGTGTTTTGCAGATTGATCGTTATTCAGTGCTGCATAATATTCCACTGTGAATACACAGAAAAGTTTCTCTAACCATTTTTGTTCGGATGGGCATCTGAGCTGTTTCCCTCTTTTTGCTATTGTAAATAGTTCTGCAGTGACCATGGGTGTGCATGTACCTGTTCATGTTATTGGCAGCATAGTGTGTTACAAGTTGTGCTGCTAGCCACAAGGTCAGAGTTCAAATCTACCAGAGGTTCCATGGGAGAGAAAGGAGGCTTTCTGCTACTATAAGGACTTACAGCTTTGGCAACCCTAAACAGGATTGCTGTGAGTTAGAACTGACTGGACGACATACCACCACTACCACCACGGTATTTCTATTTCCAGCCTTCTGAGAATGTGCCATACCATTTTCCACAGTGGTTGCACCGTTTTACAGTTCCACTAGCAAGGTGGTGGTGGTGGTGATGTGCTGTGGAGTCGGTTCTGACTCATGGAGACCCTGTTTCAGGGTTCCTTTACAGTAACAGGAAGTCTTGTCTTTCTCCCACGGAACAGCTGGTAGTTTCAAACTGCTGACCTTGAGGATTGCAGCCTGATTTGTAACCACTACGCTAAGAGAGACCTATACTCTCCATACCCTCTCCATCATTTGTTGTTTTCTGTTTCAGTTTTATTTTGTTTTTTAAACTTCACTATTAATGTTGGAGTAAGATGATATCTCGCTGTTGCTTTGATTTGTTCTCTCCAACGGCTATTGATTGTGATATATATTTTTTGTATGTTTGTTGGCCGCCTGAATACCTTCTTTGCTGAAGTGTCTTTTGATGTCCTCTGCCCATTTTTAATCGGATGATTTGTCTTCTTATTGAGGTGTTGAATGTGACTGAAAAGACCATGGTGTGGATCAGGTGCACCTTAGACCTCAAAGATAATATTTACATTCAAACATTCTCAACTGTTGTCACAAACCTTCCATTTGTTAAAAAAAGAAACAGAGATTCCAATATCAGTAAAGTGTACTAAAGTGAACTGCAATAAACTCCGGTGGACTTGTATCTCTGCCAAGTACCCACATTCGAAGGTAACAGCTGGGTCTCCCCACCCACTCCCCTTGTGGGGGTTCTGAGGAGGAGGCAGCGGTAGCCTGAAGGCCTTGCTAGTATTCCTGTTTTTGGGCTCTTTTCTTCTTCCTTAAACCATAACTATTTTTGTAAAGTTTTGGATAATGCACATATTCTATGGAAGCTGTGCTACACCTGGCTGGGTCTTAGTTTTGAAACACGAAAGTCAGAAGTTTGCCTCTTACCCTTCACATGAATGCTGCACCCTGAAGGAGAGTTTGAGGCCTGGCATGTGGGTCCAGTTGAGGGACGGTTGGGGCTGAGCTATCAGAAGGAAGAGTGTAAATGAATCTATTTAAAGACAGAGAAGGCGTCCACGTCCATCCCTAGTTCTGACTCGTGTGTGTCAGAATAGAACAGAAACAAACTGGTGTTCAGTGGGAGACTCTTTAGAAGCAGATCTCCCGACCTTTCCTCCCAGCTCTCCCTGGACGGACATAAACATCCAAATGTCAGCCTCCTCTGTCAGTGTGTCCTGCTGAGGTGGCTTGTTGCTGAGACACTGGAAGGAGTATTTCCAAGACCAACAGGGTCACCCATGGTGGACAAATTTTGGTGGCTAAGGAAGACCACAAAGAAGGAGAGGAAGACTAATTCTGAATGTTTAGCCACAGAAAACCTTATGAATAGCAGTGGGACATAGTAGCAGACAATAAAAACATTATGAAGAGCACCAGAATATTGTCAAAGTGCTGAAAGATGAGCCCCTCAGTTTGGAAGGCATTTGACAAACAACAGAGGAAGAGCTGCCCCCTCAAAGTAGCGCTGATGACAATGACATGGATGAAGTGAAGCGTTCAGGACCTTCATTTGCTGGCAGGGCACAACTCAAAATGATGAGAAACAGCTGCAAACATTCATTACTAATTGGAATATTAAAAATACAAAGTGTGAATCTAGAAAAATGGGAAGTTGTCAAAATAAAACGGAAAACATGAAGATTGATATTCTAAACATAGCTGTTGTTGTTAAGTGCCGTTGAGTTGGTTCTGATTCATAGTGACCCTGTAGAGGGTTTCCAAGTACCTGCTGGTGGGTTTGAACTGCCAACCTTGTGGATCGAAGTCCAGTGCTGATCCTATAGTGTCACCTCAGGATTGGTGAGCTTAAACGAACTGGTGTTGCCTGGTTTGAATCTGACAATCATATGGCTTACAATGTCGGGAACAAAGCATTCAAGAGGAATACTGTTGCATTCGTTGTCCAGAAGAATACTTCACGATCTATTTGAAGTCCAGTGCTGTCTGGGTTAGGATAATGTCCACACACCTACAAGGAAGATCAGTTAATACCACTATTATTCAAATGTACACACCAACCTCTAAAACCACACGTGATGAAATTCAACTTCTTCAGTCTGAAACTGATCAAATAATGCATTGATTATTACTGGTGATTGGAATGCAAAAATTAGAAACAAAGAGGAAAGACTAGTAGTTGGAAAATATGGCCTTGGTGATAGAAACTGGAGATCTAGCTCATGATAGAATTTTGCAAGACCAATGACTTCTTCATTGCAAAGATCTTTTTTTTTTTTTTTTTTCAAAATAGCATAAAAAACGATTGTACACATGAGCCCTACCAGATGGAATACACAGGAATCAAGCTGACAATATCTGTGGGAAGAGACAGTGGAAAAGCTCCACATCATCGGCCAAAACAAGGCCAGAGGCAGACTGTGGAACGGACCATCAATTGCTTACATGCAAGTTCAGAGTTAAGCTGAAGAAAATTAAAACACGTCCACAAGAGCCAAAATTTGATCTTGAATATACCTTACCTGAATTAAGAGGCTGTCTCAAGAACATATTTATGCATTAGATATTAATGACAGAAAAGCTGAAGAATTGTGAAATGATATCAAGAACATCATACGGGAAGAAAGCAAAAGTTCGCTAAAAAAAAACACAGGAAACAACAAAAAAAGACTAAACTGTTTGTCAGAAGAGACTGAAGCTTTCTTTTGAGCATAGAGATGGTACAGTAAATGGAAGAAATGAGGAAGTCAAAGAGCTGAACAGAACATTTCAAAGGGCAGCTCGAGAAGACAAAATCAAGTGATTTAACGAAATGTTCAAAGATCTGGAGTTAAAAATTTAAGAGAGAACGTGCTCAGCATTTCTCAAGCTGAAAGAGCTGAAGAAAAATATTCAAGCCTCAACTTGCAATAATAAAGGTGGTATGGCACTGTGGGTTAATGAGCTGGACTGCAAAGCCATTTGAACCTCAAGGTTGTTGGCTCAAGTTCACCAGCCCCTCCTCGGAAACCCTATACAGGGTTTCCATGGGTGGAAACCAATTTGACGGCACTTAACAACAGCAATAACAACATGGGTAAACTATTGAATGATGCCGAAAGTATCAAAAAAAGATGGCAGGAATGCACAGAGTCACTGTACCAAAAAGAAACATTTGATGTCCAAAAGGTAGCATATGATCAAGAGCCAATGATACTGAAGGAAGAAGTCCAAGGTGCACTGAAGGCATTGGCAAAGAACAAGGCACCAGGAAATGATGGAATACAAATTGAAATCTTTCAAGAAAGTGAGGCGGCACAGGAGGCACTCACTTGTCTATGACAAGCAATTTGGAAGATAGCTAAATGGCCAATTGACTAGACTAGATCTGTATTTGTTCCCATTCCAAACAGAGGCGACCCAATGGAATGCAGAAATCATTGGACAATATCATTAATATCACAAGCAAGTAAAATTTTACTAAATATAATTTTAAAACGGTTGTAACAGTATATTGACAAGGAATTGCCTGAGGTTTAAACTGGATTCAGACAAGGATGTGGAACTAAGGCTATCATTGCTGATGATGTTGGCTAAAAGCGGAGAATACCAGAAAGATGTTTACCTGTGCTTTATTGCCTATGCAAAGGCTTTTGACTGTGTGGGTCATGACAAAAAATGGATAACATTGCAATTAAAAAGTATTTGGCACACTTAATTGTGTTCATGAGGAACTTATACATAGACCAAGAGGCAGTTATTTGAACAGAAAAAGGGGACACTGAATGGTTTAAAATTAGGAAAGGTGTGAACCAGGGTTGTATTCTTTCACCATATTTATTCAATCTGCATGCTGAGCAAATAATCCAAGCAGTTGGATTATATGAAGAAAAACATGGTATCAGAATTGGAGAAAGACTCATTAACAACCTTTTATCCAGATGATACAACTTTGCTTGCTGGATTGAAGAGCACTTAAAATACTTACTGATGAAGATCAAAGACTGCAACCTTTAGTATGGATTGCACCTCAATGTAAAGAAAACAAAAATCCTCATAGCTGAACCGATAAACAGCATCACGCGGAATCGAGAAGGAAGTGAAGGCTTCATACGATGAACAATGGATTGTGAACTCAAGGTTCACAGTTTGAGCCTGCCAGCGCTCCTGAGGAGAAAGATGAGGCTTTCTGCTCCCAGGAAGATTTAAAACCTTGAAAATCCTATACAGAGTCACTATGTATCGGAACTGGCTTGACAGCACTTTATAACAACCAACAGAGAAAAGATTGAAGTTGTCAGAGACTTCAGTTTGTTTGGACTCACAATCAACACTCATGGATGCAGCAGTCAAGAAATCAAATGACCTACTACTGCATTAGGCACATTTGATGCAGAAGACCTCTCTCAAATGTTGAAGAGCAAGATCTGTTTGAGACTAAGGTGCACCTGCCCCAAGCCATGGTATTTTCAATAGCTTCAGATGTGTGTGAAAATTAGACACTGAATAAGGAAAGTGGTAGAAATGATGCATTTGACTTATGGCTGGAGAAGAATATTACAAGTGCCATAGGCTGCCAGAGAACAATCAAATCGAGCCAGAATACTCCTTAGAAGCCAGGATGGGGAGACTTTGTCTCTCATGCTTCAGACACAATATTAGCCTATTTCAGACATCCCTGGAGAAGGACATCATTCTTGGTAAAGTGGAGGGCTAGTGAAAAAGAGGAAGACCCCCAAGGAGATGGCGTGACCCAGAGGCAGCAGTAATGGGCTGAAACGTAGCAATAATTGTGAGGATGGTGTAGAACCAGGCAGTGTTTTGTTACGTTGTGCGTAGGCCACTCTGAATTGGAAACAACTCTATGGCACCTAATAACAGTTAGCAGGAAAGCGTAGTCACACTTTGCAGCCCTCGAGTACTCAAGACAAAGGAGGTTGTTGTTCAATGTCCTGGAGGTAGTCCGATTCATAGCAAACCTGTGCACACAGCCAGAAACACTGCCAGGCCCTGAGCCTGCCTCCCAACAACGGCTGTTTCAGCCCATTTTGCAGTCACTGTGTCCATCTTATGGGGGAGAGGGGCTTCCTCGTTTTCTCCGACCCCCTACTCTGCTAAGTGTGATGTTCTTCTCCAGGGACTGGTCTCTCCTGATCACATGTCCAAAGTGCGTGGGATGAAGTCTTACCCTACTGGCATCTAAGGAGCATTCTGGCTGGATTTCCCCAAGGAATATGACAGGAATCCAGTCATACTTAAAAATGTTTTCCCACTACAGTTATTTCAATGCTTTCCATACACTGGAAGTCACAGAGTGGACAGATAGGCCTTACATAAAAGAAACCGTACAGGAAAGGTGCCATTTTAATTTCCTTTTGTTGAAACTGATGGATTTTAAATGTTTCATTTCCAGAACTAGCTAAATAACACATGCTTGTATATGAGCGTGTATGTCTTTTTCCAATTAACTTGTCAATCCACTGTTGTTTTACAAGGATGGGGAAAGCGTTTTGAATTACTCCAAATTGTCTGAATAAACATGCTTACTCTTTGTGCGAATCCAAGGTTGGTCTGTATTCTTTGTAGCAGAATCTCTTGGTAATCTGGTGATCATTCAAAGACCTATTTAAACAAACAAACAAACAAACAAACAAAAAAAACAACACCTCTTAACTTAATCAACTGGAGGAAGATTAGGGGAAAAGGCACCTTCTGATTCCTTTTGGATTTAGATAAGGCTTGAGGCTTTAAAGGACCGAACAATCCCTTGCATTTTGTGACTGTTTAGATGTTGCAGCCTTTTGGCACTTTGGGGACTAGGATGATTAAAACATTGCCCATGGGGTGTTCCAGTGGGTAGGTTCTGATGTTAACGTTGCCTGTAGAGGAAGGAAACTTGGAAGCCTTTCACTTTCACTTTCTGAGTATTCTTGCTCTGGTAGAATTGATTTGCAGAGATCTGGGTTATAGAAAAGTCTGACTTTATAAATAACCATCTCTTCCTGTTTATTTTCTTTTCCTTTTGACTTGTTACTGTGTTGTGGATGAAAGTTTTCCGTGCAAATTGGTTTTCCATCCAACAATTCATGCACATTGTGTTTTGTGATGTTTGTTACAGTTCCCACAGTGAATGAACTCTTCCTACTTCCTCCCAGTGTTTCCCATTTGTCCTCTGTCCTTCTTTCCTGCCTCTTCTGAGCTTTGTCCCTAACAAAATGCTGCTCTTTAGATTGTTCTAAGGAGCGCTTACTCCCTGGTCTTATTCACCATGTCTGGTGTATGACTGAAAGTTTACCTACAGGAGTGAGTTCAGTTCTAGGCTTGAAGGGGGACTAAGGGCCATAGTCTCAAGGGTTCCACCGGTCTCTATCGGACCCTGTATATGCTTCCCCAGGTGTGGCTGTGGTTCACATGCACTCTTAGTCTTTTGGCTTAATTGTGTCCATGCATCTTCGATTTTCTTCACTTTTCTTAGGTCAGGATGGAGAGCTTTTGAGCGAGGGTGTTTCATTTTTCTTGTCCTAAGCAATTTGATGGCACTTACCAACAACAATAAAGCAAATCTTGATTGGAAACACGTAGCCACGCTCTTTGGCCCTGAAACTTGTATGTGAAATAATCATCCACAGGGCAGTGGACATCAGTAGCTTTGCCTGTCCACCATCTTTCTTCTTTCTTCCTCCAGAGTAGCCTTGGAGAAGCACCCCTCCACCTTTGGATACAGTCTTGGTGGAAAGTCCATTAAGACGCCTTCTCTCTCTTGGTTACTAGGTGGGTGGTTCTATGACCCAGACAAGACCTATCTGATGCACTCTCTCTGGGGAAAACTTGGGGCTAACAGGATAGCTCAGGAAGATCAGAAATGCAGAGACAGTTACTAATCTCAACCAGGCATCTTGAAGATGCTCTTTCCTGCTTACTGCTCGCTGGATCCCAAAGATGTCCGCTGTCTGTCTTTCCCTCAACGTTTACCTTTGTTCCACTTTCCCTGGACTTTTCTTTCTTTCTTTTTAGCATTTTATGTTATTGTTGTTGTTGAGAATATACACAATGAAACATCTGCTAATCCATCCATTTCTACAGGTACCACTCAGTGACATTGATTGTATTCTTTAGGCTGTGAAACTATTCTCACCCTGTTTTTCCGAGCTGTTTGTCTCATTAACATAAATATTGCCCCCTACGGTTCCCATCTAATTCTTTGAGTTGCTCTTATCAATTTGAGACTGTATCCAGTGGTATGTCAAAAGGTATTGTTACCAGGATACCTGTGCATGCATGCATGGACTATTACCAAGAAAGGGTGTGCACGTATGTCTCTGTGATCAGTGGATGGCTGCAGACAAGTTCTCTCTGTGATACATTTGTCTCGGTCTGCTTCAGGTGCCTTCACACTAAAAGGTACAGTCAAACAAAACGGTGGCTTCCAAGGGGATCTGCTTGGCCAGTTCAATTCAAGGCAGAGAGACTATCTCAAAGGGCTATGAAATTCTGAAAGGGTCATTACGATAGATTTTCTCAAAGGACACAGGACAATCACAGGACAACAGCAATGGCCTCTAGCATAGCAATGACTTTGAGATTGGCTCAGAACCAGGCAGTGTTTTGTTCTGTTATACATAAGGTCGCTATGATTCAGTACCGACTAGAAAGAAGTTTTAAGAAAATGGAAAACTGCATTGTTGAGAAAAAGGCCAGACAAATTGTTCTGAGGAATTTCCCCCCTCCATTATCACAGTGCCCCTGCTCATTCTTTGAGGTAGTGGGGGCTGTCCTAGGAGAGTTTTCCCAAGAGACCTTGTCCCATCCATCCTTATCTTGCCCCTTCAGACGTCTTCTGGTTCCCCAAATTCGAAGATCATTAAAAAGGAACTGCTGTTTTGACGTGGTGTCAATCCAAGACTGCAGCAGTCTTTGGGGGGAGGGGTTTAGAGAGTCGGAAACACCACCCTCAGAAGGATGTTCACCTCCAGGGACGGAACATCGAGAAATAACAGCTTCCCATTTTGATAGTTTTGATAAAAGAAGATTTCTCTTGTTTTAGAGTATGGCTTTTTTACTTCACAGCAAAACGTTAATCCTCTTTTTGACATCCTTCATTTTTTCATACTAATGCACTGGACTGCAACATCAGTTTGAACCACAAGGTCAACACGATGGTTCAAGCTTACTAGCTGCTCCTTAGAAACCCTATAGAGGGTCTCTATGAGATGGAGCCAACTTCATGGCACTTAACAACAACAACCAATATTGGAGAAATACCTTAGATTTCCCTTTACCTCTGGAGAACCTGGAATATAACCCATTAAAAAATATCTTAGTAACAATGGTAGAATAATTTTAAAAGGACAGCAATAACGGTTGCATACCATGAAGGATGTTACCAGTGTTATTGAATTACACATGCAGAATTGTGTAGATTTTTACCTTTGCGATTGTTGTTGTTAAAGTGCCATTGCCTTGGCTTCAACTCATTGCAGCCCTATGTAGACTTTCCAAGGTGTGGCTGGTGGGTTTGTACCGCCAACCTTAGATAGCAGCCCAGTGCTTCTCCTACAATGTCACATTAGGGCTTCATAAGAATAAACACACTGATTCTCCACGGAAGTTAGAGATGCCTGGTGGTCTCTCCCCGTCCATTTGAAGGCTTGGGATTCTGTCAGGCAGTTAGTAGTTGATGGAGTAAATGAGATTCACATCTCCTGCCTTGGTGTCTCTGAGGAGACCAGTTTAATTAAGATCTTAAGGACAGGTGTGTATTGAGAAGAGAGGATGGTGGAGTGAAGAAGGAACTAAATCATACTCAAATTGATTTATCCCCAACAGCTACTTGGAAATGTCTTTGAGCTTTTCTGGGAAACCTCTTCTGCAGACTACAAGCACCTTTCAGAGACAGTGCACGGTTTACTCTAGACCGCAGCAATGAAGCAAATATCACAACAAAGCAAGTCACGTGAATTTTTACTTTTCCACTGCATAGAAAAGTCCTGCTTATATTCAGCGATGGTTGTTGCTGTTAAGTGCCGTCAAGTTGGTTCTGACCCACAGTGCCTCTGTATAGGGTTTCCGAGGAGCGGCTAGTGACTGGGAACTGCCAACCTTGTGGTTCACACCTTGACTGTAGTCTCTGAAATACACCACCTGTTGTTGTTAGGTGCCACTGAGTCAGTTCTGACTCATAGTGACTCTGTATACAACACAAGAAAACATTGCCAAGTCCTGTGCCATCCTCAATTTATGAACTATGCAATGCCATTGTCAAAAAGTTGGAAATGTCGTGTCAATGACCAAAATGGGACTCTGGGACATGAATCGAGTGCACACTGCAGGAAAATGGCTCTGGAGGACTTGCTCAGTACAGGGTTGCCACAAATCTTCTGTTTGTAAAAATAGAAAAATGCAATCTCTGGGAAGCGCAACAATGCTACAAGCGCACCATCCAGACAGGTGCCTGTCATGTCAGCTGCCCCTTACTAGCCCTCATCTGTGAGCCTGACCCCAGTTGAAGTGCTCCCCATAGACATGAACTCATAGATCCTGACAGCCTCATGAGGATGCACACCCTACTAATCCAGTGAGCGCTGGGGACCACCAGACACGGAGACATCAGTGAGCAGCATTGTGAAGTCTGACTAAGCATTCCCCTCACCCTGTCTCATGGGAATGGTGAGAGCGAGGAGGGGAGGGGTGTCCAGGCCCAGGTGACCAGGAAGGCCCCCTCGGTCTGTGAGTGGAATCTGAGACCCTGATTAGAGCTGTGTGTCAGTGTGGAGTCCGGAAATCTCACTGTCACCAGGGAATGTCCTCAAAGGAGCACATACCAGGAGTAGAACTTTGCCTAAGCTAACACCGGCAGCCAATCTTCCACAGCTGATTTACGTGGCGCATGTAGAAGTGACCACGTTCTTACTGCCCAGCCCCCTCATGCACTAGTCTGCCATGAGTTCTGTGTGTAGACTATGTGCACGCCGTGTTTGCTTGGGTGTGTTATATGTGGAACATGCAGCCATGTGACTCCCCTATGTCTTTATCAGTGCACACTTTCCTGCAGGACTTTACATTTCTCTCCCCATCCGTGCCTGCTCAGAGCCAGGATGAAGGTGAAGTGAGCAGGAAGATGGACTAGGATGTGAGGAGGTGCCTACTCTCTGTGTAGGTCCTGGAGAGTGGGACCCACTTTAACTCAGACCCTGGTCTTAGCCCCATATCCATTGGATGCCTGGGAGCTTTAGGAAGCTGGAATCTCTGCAGGTCTTCAAATATATCCCCTGTGCACTCAGCAGGCATACACAGTTACCTACAGTTGTAGCTTTCAGTTTACTTGCTGTGGATATGATAAGACTCCCTTCCCCCTAATCCAGTCCCAACACACTTTTAATAATTAAATAAGACTCTGCCAGGCACACGGGATTCTGAAGTAGAAACACTAAAATACAGTTTTAATGGTTTCCACACAGTGTTAATGGAAGTATAGCCCTGGAGCTACCTTCTCTGGAAACAAATGAAGTATTATGTAGTTGAAAATGGACATTAAGTATAATAATAATAGCTAGCAGTTATTGAATAAGTGTACTACTAACTTCAGCTAATGTACTGCGTTGGAGAAATCTGCTGCAAAAAACCTGGGACGTAAGGATGTTTCTTAGAGGTAAGGTACAGCTGACCCACGCCAAGGTCTATTCAGTCACCCACCTCATATGCATGTAGAATCTTGACAAGGAAGACCAAAAAAGAGTAGATGCCTTTGAATTATGGTGTTGGTGAGGAATATTAAATATACCATAGACTGCCGAAAGAATGAACAAATCTGTCTTAGGAAAAGTTTCGCTGGAATGATCCTCAGAAGTGAGGGTGTTGAGACTTAATCCCACATACTTTGGACATGCCATCAGGGGAGACTGGTCCCTGGAGAAAGGCATCATGCTTGGTAAAGTGGAGGGCAGAGGAAAGAAGGTTCCCCTGAGATGGACTGGCACAGTGGCTGCACCAATGGGTTCAAACATGGCAACTCTTGTGAGGACCGTGCAGGATCGGGCAGTGTTTCATTGTGTTGTATGTAGGGTCTTATGAACTGGAACCAGGTTGATTATAATGAACACCAGCACCAACGAGCATTGGTTCATTCGTTTCAAAGTGAGGCTACATTTACGTAACATCACAGAGTCAGTAAGACGTGCATATGAATGGGACCATTGTAAGTTGGGGACTGTCTGTGTACAAGTTCTAGAGGCTGCCCACATTCCTGGATTCATCACACCTTCTGTGTTTCCCAGAGCATGCTCTCACCTCAGCAGCTTCTGTTGCATCTTTTTCTCTGACTCTGATCTTGTGATTCCATTGGACCCATCAGAAAATCCAGGATGATGAATCTACCCCAGATCCCCCGCTTATCACACCTGCCAAGTCCCCTTTGCCGTATAAAGTGATATAGTCACAGGTTCTGGGGTTAAGCTGTGGACATCTTAGAGGGGGCATTGTTCTACTGCCACTGTTGTTAAGAGCAGGTTGGGATGTTCCCAGTGTGGGGGAGAGGTATGCAGTCTGGACATTGCTCTTGTTATAAGCAGGGCTACTCTGATGGAGGCTCAGGTCCAGTGGGCGAAGTCCTCAGAATGTGAGGATTTTCTAAGAACGTCACCAGGATACCTTAACAGAGTGACTCTCCCAGAAGACCTTACGTAACTACGTTCTTAAAGCATTTTCTTTTCCCCTCTTCTTTCTTTTTTTTTGCCCTGTATTGTGGTTTGAATGACAGTTTACAGAGCAAATTGGTTTTCCATTCAACAGTGCCCTACATTTTGTTTCATGTCATTGATTGCAGTCCTCACAATGTAACAGCACTTTTCCCACTTCCTCCTGGGTTTCCTGGTTCCATTTCTCCTTCTTTCCTATCCCTTCCAACCTTCTGAACTGTCTCCCTGGGCAAACACTGCCCTTGGATCTCATTGTTCTAAGGAGTGTATGCCTCCCTGGAGTTGTTGTTCACCTTATAGTCCCTAGTTACAAGGTCAAAGTTGCATTGGGCTGAAAGTTGACTTTAGTTCTAGGTTCCAAGGGTGTTGAAGGACCACAGCCTTGAAGGTTCCACCAGTCTCTGACCAGTTGTTTGGTCTCTTTGATGATTCTGAGTTTTGTTATACATGTTTCTTCCATTCTGTCCAGGACTTCCCATGGTGACTCCGCTCAGAGCAGTCAGCGTTGGTTGACAAACTCATCTAGTTCTTCTAGTCTCCTAGTTGTGGAGAAGCGTGTTAGTCCTCTGGCCTAATTGCTTCCTTGAGTCTTTGATTTCCATCACTTTTATTTACTCTGAATGGGAAGAGACCTATAGTCACACCTTAGATGATTGCTCACAAGCTTTTATTTTTTTAATGCTTTTATTATGAATTGAGTGATAGTTTACATGGGAGAACATCAGTTTTGAATTTTAAACTCAACCTTTCGTATTTTGTTTTATTGCAATGATTACAATCCCCACCATGCATCATTAACAGTATTTGCTTCTATTCCTTACTATTCCCTTTAGTTTTTGTTTGTTTGTTTGTTTTGACATACACAAAAAACATGCAGCAATATATAATAATTTAAACAAGCAAAGGGCACATTCTACAAGCCAGCCTCCTGGCCACCAGCACACAACCGTTCTCTTCCCATAAGTCTAGAGTCCTCAGCTGCTCAGTCTTTTCATGCCATCACCTCTGCCTCCATCTCTGGTGTCACTGCTTCTCTGGATAGGGTTCCATGTTCTACTTGTGCTCTTCTTCCTTGATGATCCTAGGGTCCTCTGTTCCTGGACTATAAGATTACCTACTTCCCCCTTTTTGTTACAAAATTCCTACCTTTATAACTGTGACAGTCACAATTAGTCATGATAATAATTACTCACTTGAGTTCTTGAATCATAAGAATCTTATGCCTATCTCTTTTCACCTCACCCATCTAGACAAGATGAAAACTATTCAGTGGGGATTCTACCTTCCCCTGCACACTCTGAAGCTGAACTCCCTCTTGAAAACTTGTAACCCAGCCACTTCATGTCTTTATAGCACTCCCCCCACATTTTAAGTAGCCAATATCTAAGTTGCCCATCCCTATCAACCCTGTATACAGAGGGGATAGGCTTGATCCTTGATGTGAAGACTCATTCCCTTTCAGTTGGTATTTTGAGCTACGACATAAGTATAGGTCAAGTCCATCAAATTGTAGCCATTTACACTTGCTCCCTTTATCAAATTTCTTTATCGTCCTATAGTTGAGTTCTGATCATTATGCCATCAAAGCTAGGTTAAATGGATACTTCTGCAAATGTAGTTACTTGTGTGTCTCCCCACTTCATATCAGTTGGATGCTTTACTCTCAGCTCTAGCCCTCCATGGCTATGTCCTTGTCCATGGGCTCAGAAGTCTTCAGGTCTCACCACACTTCAGACCAACCAGCCCTTACACTTCTCTCTCTCATCTCAAGGCAGACAGGAGTCTATGTAGTGTGGTTGAACTCAGACCATATCTTCATTACTGTCTTTCTTCCACTTCCACTCACATGTAGATTAATTCAGTCACCAGCAAGCTTACATGCCTGCTCCTATGTTCCCTTTGAGTTTCAGTCTTGGTAAGGGGGTTTGTCCCATAGGGACTTGATTGCTTCCCTTAATGGCTCCCTGGCAAACAGCTTGCTTGTTCTTGTCATAGCCAAACAGACTGACATTTAAAAAAAATTTTTTTTTCCTGCTGGTCTTTATTTCAAGAAGTATCTTCTGTTCTTCTAACCGCTCTGGGAAAAGGTCTACATAGGCTTTAAGTGGGACTGTCCCACCTCAGAAAGTTCTGGATACAGCTCAGGATTCCACCTAAGGTCCTATACACTACAAATGTTCCAAAAGAAGCCCATTTCACTGGACAAGTTCTAGAATCCATTTTAGGTATTCCAGTCATTTATAGGTTGAAGATGGGCTTACAAGCTTTCTGTAATCATATTTCCCGATATTCCTTTCTATCCCATTCAAGTGTCTATTTTACAGCAGTATGTAAGGAAAACTAATATTCATAAGACAGTTAAGCTTCTTGATATTATTTCCCCTCTTTTGCCCATTCAGACTATTCCTCAATCCCTGTATCACAGAGCCTTGTTGTTCCAAGGTTGAGCATACATCACTATTTACCTCAGTCCCATTTAGCCCATGCAAACCTACCTCAGTGTTTCCCTATCTTCCTTGTTTTTCTACCCCTCCCCCTTGTTTAATGTCCTCCCCAATACTTGAGCTCTGATATCACTATCCCCTAACCTGTGCTCTACTCTCCCCTCCCTCCCATTCCTGGTAACCAACAAAGTTTTTTTTTGTTTTGTTTTGTTTTTCTTTTAGTATGGGCATGTTTACTTAAGCTTTTACAATAATGGTCTTATGCAATATTTGTCCCTTTGCGACTGACTAATATCACTCAGTATAACTCACAAGCTTTTAAAGCCCTCAGTGAATACTCACCAAAGTAGCATGCAGAACATTGTCTTTGTGAACTGTATCATGCTACTTGACCTTGGTGTCCCCTAAGACTATGCCCCTGAGCTCACAGGCCTACCAACTCCATCTCTCAAGGTCTTTGGTTATGGCTAAGAAAAGTTCATCACTTTGCCTCCTTGTATGCCCCTCCACAATTATGTATATATTTGTCATGCATACAAATACACATGTTGAATTTTAAACAAAACAATGCCTTCATGTTCTCAATTTTTCAAGTTCAGTGTACTGGGTCAGTTTCCTAGTGGATTCCTATTCTGGAAGCCAGAAGAAAGCAGTTGGAATTGATGACATTCTTGCCTTCCAGTGCTTCAAAGAGTGGAGCTTTCATCAATTTGAGTCACAGGGACAGAGCCAATAAGCAAAGCGCAGAGCTGGGGGATAGTGTACTACAGTGTGTGTGTGTGTGTGTGTGTGTGTGTGTGTGTGTGTGTGTGTGTGTGTGTGAATAGCAGTCTGTCTGTGACAGAGCCCAGATCATGTGCACCAGGAAAACAGACTCAGGGTACACATTATCATGTTGACCGTTTTGTTAGAAAACAATATCTCTCCCACAACTGTGTATGGAAACTACTTAGTGGAGATTCTACCTTTCCCCACCCCATCTGAACTAGGTTCCCTCTTGAAAGCTTGTAAGTCAGTTACTTCTTGCCTTTGAAGCTGCCCCCAACACCATTTTGGGTAGCCAATGTCTAAGTTGCACATCCCGGTCAACCCTTTGTACCGAGGGAGTGGGAATGATCCTCACTTTAAAGATTAGTTCCTCTTATGAGCTACTACATCCATAAGTATAGGTCAAGTTCATCAAATTGTAGTTGATTACTCTTTTTCCCCCTCATCTTTCTTCTTCTAGTCGAGTTCTGATCATCCAGCCATTGAAGTCAGTTCAAGTGGGTACTATCTGAAAGTGTGGGTGTTCTTGTGCATCTCCCCTCACTTCATATCAGCTGGATGCTTCACTGTCCACTCTAGTCCTCTGTGGCCATGTCACTGTTTCTGGGCCCAGGAGTCCCGGGCCTTGCCGTACTACTGGCCAACCAGGTCTCCACCTGGGTTCACTGGAGTCTATTGAACAAGGTCAGACGTAGCTCACAACTTCATTGCTGTTTTTCCTCCACTTCCCCTTATTAGTGACCAGTGTGGTCACCAGCCTGCTCATATATTCCCCTTGAGTCTCAGTCTTGGAAAGGGATTTGCTGTGAGGGGTCCCGACCACTTGCCTTGATGGCTCCCAGGCAGACAACTTGCTTGTTCTTGTAGTCAGTCAAATTGCCATTATTGTTTTCTTTTTCCTGGGGGTCTTTCTATCATGAAGTAGCTTCTGTTCTTCTAGTCACTCCAGTCGGGTCTATCTGTCCTTTCAAGTGGACATTTCCTACCTAAGAAGATTCTGGATGGGATTCAGAATCCCACCTATGGTCTTCTGTATTGCAGAGGCTCTGCAGGAAGCCTCCTTCACTGGGCAAGTTCTAGCCCCATTTTAGGTATGCCAATCAGTTATAGGCAGAAGACGGACTTACAAGCTTTCTATGGTGATGTTTCTGGCTATTTCTTTCTCTCCCCCTCAAGTGTTATTTTACAATGGTAGGCAAAGGAAACCAAGATTCAAAACACAGCCAAGCATCTTAACATTATTTCCCCTCTTTTGCCCATGCAAACCATGCCTCAATCCCTGTATCCTAGAGTCCTGTAGTTCCAAGGATGTGCATACATCATTATTTACCTCTGTCCTACTTGGCCCATGCAAACCTGCCTAACTGTTCTCCCATCCGCCTTGTTCTTGCATTCCCCGCTCCCTTCTTTTGTATTACCCCTCGCCCAGCACCCTAGCTATCCTGTGTCTATTCCCCACCCCATGCTCCATCTTTCCCACCCTCACATCACCTGATCCTGGTGATCAGCAAATATATATATA
>NW_006408779.1:984880-988492 GCF_000296735.1 Chrysochloris asiatica | reverse complement strand
GCAGTATTGACATTTTCACAATGTTAAGTCTTCCTATCCAGGAGCATGGTATATTCTTCCATTTTTGTAAGTCTCTTTTGATTTCTTGTAGTAGTGTTTTGTAGTTTTCTTTATATAGGTCCTTTGTTCCTCTGGTTACATTTATTCCTAGATATTTCATCCTTTTGGGTGGCAATTGTAAATGGTTTTGCTTTCCTAACGTCCTTTTCAGTGTCATTGTTGCTATAAAGGAATTCAACTGATTTTTGTATGTTGATCTTATATCCTGCCACTTTGCTAAACCTACCAATGAGGTCTAGTAGTTTTTTTTACTGAGTCTTTGGGGTTTTCTATGTGTAGGATCATATCGTCTGCAAATAGAGTTTTACTTCCTTGCATCCCTTTTTGAAACCCACTTGATCATGATTTTTTGTTTGTTTGTTTGTTTGTTTTGATGTGCTGCTGGATCTGTTGGCTAGGATTTTGTTGAGAATTTTTGCCAATATGTTCTTGAGGGATATTGGTCTATAATTTTCTTTCTTAGTGATGTCCTTCCCTGGTTTTGGTATCAGGGTTATGCTTGCTTCATAAAATATATTAGGAAGCTTTCTCACCTTTTCAGAATAATTTGAGTAGAATTGGTGGCAGCTCTTCCTTGAATGTTTGTTAGTTCTCTCACCAGTGAAGCTGTCTGGGACTGGACTTCTTTTGTTTGGGAGTTTTTGATGACCTGATCGATTTCTTCTTTTGTTATGGGTCTGTTCAGGTTTTCTACTTCACTCTGTGTAAATTAAGTAGGCCGTGCTTTTCTAAAAATGTATCCATCTTTTCTAAGTTTTCAAATTTGTTAGAGTACAACTCTTGAGAGTATTCTGTTATTATCCTTTGATTTCCTTTGGCTCCATTGTGATATTGTCCATGTAGTTACTAATGCATGTTATTTGTGTCTTCTCCCTCTTTTCTTTTGTTAGGTTTGCCATTGTTTTGTCAATTTTATTAATCCTTTCAAAGAACCAGCTTCTTTTCCTGTTGATTATTTCTACAGTTTTTCTGTTTTGCATCTCATTTATTTCTTCTCTAATCTTTTTCTTTTCTTTTGGTGACTGTAGGGTCCCTCTGTTGGTCTGTTTCTAATTTTTGTAGATGCTGTGTTAATGTGTTAATTTTGATTTTTTCTTCTTTTTGGATCTGCGTATTTATTGCAATGAATTGTCCTCTCAGCGCTGCTTTCTCTGTGTCCCAAAGATTTTGGCATGTTGTGTTTTTGTTTTCCTTTGTTTCTAGGAACTTCATGAATTCACGTTTGATTTCTTCTAATACCCAGTCACTTTTCAGCAGGGTGTTACTCAGTTTCCATGTGGTGGTGGCTGTGTGCCTTCAAGTCAGTTCTGACCCATGGCGACCCTGCACAGGGTTTCTGAGGCTGTAAATTTTTTACGGGAGCAGAACACCTCATCTTTCTCCTGCGGACCAGCTGGTAGTTTCAAACTGCTGACCTTGAGATTCACAGTCCGATTTGTAACCACTATGCTACCAGAGCTCCTTGTATTCAACTTTATTTCCTATGTCTTTTTATTGTTGATTTCTATTATTATAACATTGTGGTCTGAAAAGATACACTGTAGTATTTTGATGTTTTTAAATTTATGGATGCTTACTTTGTGACCTAACACATGGTCGATTCTGAAGAATGTTCCATGTGCACTGGAATATAATGTGTATTGTGCTGTTGTTGGGTTGAATGCTCTGTACACATCTATGAGGTCAAGTTGGTTGATTGTGCTGTTTAGTTCCTCTGTAACTTTGACACGTTTCTTTCTGGTTGTTCTATCCCTTTGTGAAAATGGCATATTAAAACCTCCCACTACAATTGTAGATTTATCTATTTCTTTCTTCAATTCTAGTAGGGGTTACTTCATATTTATTGGTCCTCTTTCATTGGGAGCATAGATATTTATTATGGCTATGTCGTTTTGGTAAATTGATCCTGTGATCATTAGCTAGTGTCCTTTATCTCTTATGCTGGTTTTTATCGTAAAGTTTACTTTATCAGAGATTAGTATTGCCACTCCTGCTTGTTTATTATTGCAGTTAACTTGGTATATATTTTTTCCATCCTTTAACTTTTAGTCTGTTTTTGTCTTTGTGTGTAAGTTGTGTCTCTTGCTAGCAACATATTGAAGTGTCTTGTTTGCTTATCCATTCTGTCATTCTCTGTCATTCACTGGTGCATTTAATCCATTGACTTTCAGTTTAATTATTGATAGGTATAAATTAACTGCTGTCATTACATTAATTTTTTGTGGTGCTGTTTGTTCCTTTGTTCTGCATGCTTTCTTGTGCTGAATTTGTGTGTTGTTGTTGTTTTTGTGTGTGTGCTATTTCTTGTCAGTTTCTTCTTAGTTCTCATGTTTCTGTGTTCTGCTTGGATCTTCATTTTTATGGTAAGTTGTGAAGTATTAACTTTCTTTGGTGTTACCCTATTGTTTTTTTACTGCCCCCCCTCCCCCCGCATTTAAGACAGTCTATTGTATCCTGTAATCTACCTAACATCCTTACCACCTGGATCCCTGTTCCTATATTTTTTTATTCAGTTGACCTATATTTTTTATTCAGTTGACCTATATTTTTTATCTTCAGTTGACCTCCCAGCTCCTTTGAATTCATTGTTATAATTTTGTTCTGTTCTGGACTCTGATATCTGTCATCTGAGTTTCAGGTGGTGCTGCCACATCAGTCAATCCCTGGTTGTTGTCTGTTTTTGTTGGTTTTCAGGCCAAAGAACTCCCTTTCAGATGTTTTGAAGTACTGGATTGGCTTTAACAAAATCTCTTAGCTTCTGTTTATCCTGAAATGTTATGATTGCACCATTATATTTAATTGACACTTTTGCTGGATAGATGATTCTTGGTTGGCAGTTTTTTTCTTTTAGTGTTTTATATATGTATCCCCATTGCCTTCTTGCCTGCATGGTTTCTGTTGAGAAGTCAGAGCTTAGTCTGATTTGCTTTCCTTTCTCTTTTCCCTGACTGCTTTTAGGATTCTCTCCTTGTCTTTGACTTTGGAGAGCTTGATTATTAGATGTCTGGTGATTTTCTTTTGGGTCTATCCTTCCTGGGGTGTGTTCAGCTTCTTGAATGTTGATCTTCTCATCCTTCAAGATGTTAGGGAAAATTTCTTCCAGCAGCTCTTCAACTGTCTACTCTGTGGACTTCTGTGATACTTCCTGTTCTAGAATGCCAATAATTCTTAAGTTATTCCTCTTCATGTTGTCCAGCATGAGTCTTAGACTCTCTTCAGACTTTTTTTAATCCTTTTTTTCTGCTTGCTCTTTTATCTTAGCATTGTTGAGAGTTTTGCCTTCCAGCTCGCTGGTTCTGGCTTCCACCTCTTCAATTCTGCTCTTTTGCCCTTTCAGTGTATTGTCCATTTCTGATATTTTATTATTAATTATCTGGGCCTCTTTGTAGGTTTTGAATTGTTTCCAATGCTGTATGTATCTTGTTTGATTGTTCCTCTAGCACTTTTCTGTTAGAGCACAGCCTTCGATATGGATTGCATCTCAATGTCAAGAAAACAAAAATCCTCACCACTGGACCAATAAACAACATTCTTATCAATGGAGAAAGGATT
>NW_006408779.1:981862-983354 GCF_000296735.1 Chrysochloris asiatica | reverse complement strand
AACAGAGAAAAGATTGAAGTTGTCAAGGACTTCATTCTTCTTGGATCAACTATCAACACTCATGGAAGCAGCAGTCAAGAAATCAAACAACATATTGCGTTAGGCAACTCTCCTGCACAAGACCTTTTTAAAGTGTTGAAGAGCGAAGATGTTAGCTTGAGGACTAAGGTGCGCCTGACCCAAGCCATGGTATTTTCAGTAACCTCATATGCATGCGAAAGCTGGACAGTGAATAAGGTAGACCATAGAAAAAATGATGCTTTTGAGTTATGGTGTTGGAGGGGAATATTGAAAGTGACACGGACTGCCAAAAGAACCAATAGATCCATTTCAGATGAAGTGTAGCCAGAGTGCTCCTTGGAGGCTAAGGCGGCCAAACTTCTTCGTCTCTCATACTTCAGACGTATTGTCAGGAGGGACTAGTCACTGGAGAAGGATATCATGTTTGGTAAGGTGGAGGGTCAGAGAAAAAGAGGAAGACCCCAGTGAGATGGATTGGCCAAGTGGCTGCATCGATGGACTCAAGCATAGCAACAGTAATGAGGTTGGCCCAGGATCGGGCAGTATTTCATTCTGCTGTGCATAAGGTCACTGTGAATCTGTACTGACTCAATGGCACCTAACAACAACAGCAACAACAATGGATAGTGATCGTGAACATTTGTTCATATGTTTGTTGGCTGCCCAGATCTCTTCTTCAGTGAAGAGTCTGTTCATGTCCTCTGAACATTTTTAAATTGGGTTATTTGTCTTTTTCTTGTAGAGGTGTTGTAGTTTCCTATATATTTTATATATTAGACCCTGTCTGATGTGTCATTGCAAAAGATTTTTTTCCATTCTGTAGGCTCCCTTTTTACTCTTTTGGTGAAGTGTTTTGATGCACGTAAGTTTTAATTTTTAGCATGTCCCAATCATTTATTTTGTCTCATTTTGTTTGTGTAATTTTCAAAATGTTTGGTAGTCTGTGTATGCCCTATATTAGAGTTCTCACATTTGTCCCTATTTTTTCTTTGATGGCCTTCATAATTCTGGGATTCACATTTAAGTCTTTAATTGATACTGAGTTGGTTTTTGTATAAGACGTGAGGTAAAGATCTTGTTTCAGTCTTTTGCATATCGATTTCCAGGTCTGTCGACACCATCTATTAAAAAGACCATCTCCTCCCCATGCAATATACTTAAGCACTTTATCAAAAATCATTTGGTGTATGTGGATGGGTTAATTTCTAGATTCTAGATTCTGTTCCATTGATCAATATAATTTTCATTGTACCAGTACCAGGCTGTTTTGACCACTGTAGTTGTGTAGTACATTTTGAAATCGGGGAGTGAGAGGTTTCCAACCTTATTCTTCTTCTTAATCAGTGCTTTGCTTATCCTGGGTCTCTTTCCTTTGCATATAAAGTTTGTAATTGTCTTATTCCATCTCTTTGAAGAATATCATTGGAATCTGGATTGGGATTGCATTATATGTGTAAATTGCTTTGGGCAG
>NW_006408779.1:952867-976992 GCF_000296735.1 Chrysochloris asiatica | reverse complement strand
TGAGGTTGGCCCAGGATCGAACATTGTTTCGTTCTGCTGTGCATGGAGTCGCTATGAGTCGGTTCCGACTCGATGGCACCTGACAACAACAACAACAACCCCTTTTCAGAGCATTTGAATTTGTTTCCATATCATTCTTCTGAATTCCTTCTCCTGCAGATCCAAATCCTGCTCTTCATTTACTGGAAGGTCTGTGTCTGACTCCAGCTCATTTGTCTCAGTTACTCTTCTGGATTTGGATATGTTTTCAGATCTTTTGTTGTGTTTTCTTGGACATTTTCAGTAGTTATGTAGATTTTTAATGCTTAAATGGATGTATGTTGCTGTGTTGTTAAGCTTACTGAGTGTCTCTTGGTGGATATGATCTGGAGATAGGCTTTCCTTTTCATGTGTAATGCCTAGCAGCTGGTATTGGCTCCTGTCCCAATGGTGAGATATTATGGGGTATGATTGTAGCTTGGCTGTATGGCCACGATTGCTGTCTCTTCTTGGGTAACATAGGGAGAAAAAGCTCCTACCCTCAGGAAAAAAGTGTGATCAAAAGGACCAAAAACAGAAGCAATATAAAAGCAAAGACAAAAACCACCATTCAAAAACAAAAATAAAACCATAGCTGACTGACCAGTATCCTTTGCTGCAGAGGTCAGTGTGTGTGCACACTAGAAACCTCCAGCGGCGGGTTTGGTTTTCCACTTGCTCAGGCCCCTCCTCTAGTCACTACCGTGGAGGTACACAGATAGATATTGAGAAGTTAAGAGGAGAAAGATTGTTCACTATTTTTATGTCTGAAGGTCAGTTAGGTATCTGTATGTGGACAGCGTAATTCTTGCAATAGCTGTGTCTGTGTGTAGTAGTTCGTGTTGGCTCTTGACTTTTATGTTGGGGTTTTAGCGTGTTCCTATGGTTTGTCTGTATGGCCAGACCTGCTTTTTTCATCCTGGGTAGGCAGGAGTAAAGGGTCCCGCACAGATCAACTTAAGGGCTGGGACCCAGAGCCAGACATTAAAGGCAGCTGCCAAAGAATCAGCCTGTGGGATCAATGGGGCTCCTACTCTCTGTGCCATGGGAAAACTGTGGACACAATGCTGGACCCTATTGGGGTGTGTGTGCCCACCCACCTGAAGGTGTCCACACTGGGCAGAGAGGGTGCGACAGGAAAGAGGAGGAAAAAAAGTGTAGAATCCCCTACACATCTTTTTTCAAATGTCACTGCTTGGGTTTTAGCACCTTATCACTGTGTCAGTCTGGCTGTGGCCCCTTCCTCTGAACTCAGTGTGGGCAGGAGTGGCCACAGGGAGGGTCCTGCATCCCGATTGATTCTGAAATTGCAATATTTTCCTTTACATCATGATTTTTCCACCGGTGGGTACGGGAAACTTATGCCCTGCTCCTTAGGGTTGATCCAGAGCTCTGGAGCTGCTCCGTGAAAGCATCTTCTCTGGGTTTTCTACACCTCCCCCACAGAGCCTGTACTACCCCATTCTGCTTCTCCCACCTCCAAAACTGGACATCAACAAGTCTTTCTTGATGATATGTCTGAGCAAAACTTTCTCACTGTCCTTGATCTCTTCACAGACTGATATGTTTGCTCTTTTGGAAGTGCATGAACAACATGGTCAGTATTCTTTGTCAGTACCACAACTTGAATCCATCCATTCTTCGGATCATTTTTTTGTTTGTTTGTTTCGCTATCCAAGTTTCACGTGTATATGAGGTGATTGAAAAGCCCCTGGCTTGGACCAAGCCCACCTTAGTCGTGAAAATGACTTCTTTGCTCCTTAAAGCCTTTAATGAGGTCATTTGCAGCACACTTGCCCTGTGGAATACATCGTTTGACTTCTGGACAAATGACTGCTTCCATGGATACAAATTGTTGTTCCAGATCAAATGAAACCCTTGTCCGAGTATTCAGTTCTCCTTTCCATCTACTGATGACAGATAAAGAGGTTGCTATGGAGTCCTGGTGGTGCAGTGGGTTGAGTTCTGGACTGCTATCCCAAATGTTGGTGCTTCAAACCCACCAGTGGTTCTGTGGGAGAAATAATGAGACTGTCTGCTCCCATAAATATTGAGAGTCTCAGAAACCCTAAGGAGCTGTTCTACTGAGCCCTATACTCACTATGAATAATAATCAATTCAATGGCAGTAGGTTTGGTGTCATTTATTAGTTTGGGAATGACTAATGATCTCAGTTATAATCTTGAAATCTGCCTTCCTAGAAGAGTTTCTGAAGTCAACTTTAGTTGTCATTTTCTCTCAACGATGCAACTTCAAGACTCCCTGCTCAGTGTAACAAGATCTCAAACATTCGTAGTCCAAGTGGCATCTCTAACACCTTGAACACTGTCTTATTGTCTATGTCTACCTGAACTGCTGAGCCTTTCCATTGTATCCCCACCCCTGAGTCAAAGAGACAGGACTTAACATGCCCTGACTCCTACTTCAGGGACCTTGGAGGAAGACCGGTGCCCACCACCGTAGGAGTCCTAGAGCGGGGACGCCATTTTGTAGACCTCATTAATAGAATCCACCCCGATGTAGTTTCCGCCACCTCTCATTTCCTCTTCACCCAGAATGAGAATGTCCTTTGCTATCCAATTCCCATCCAAACCCACTGCCATTGAGTTGATTCTGCCTCACTATGACCCTGGAGGAAGAGTGCCCTGAGGGGTTCCAAGGCTGCCATTGTTTTGGGAGCAAACGGCCTCATCTTTCTCCAGAGGAGCAGCTGCTGGGTTCGAACCACCGACCTTTAGGTGAGCAGCCATTCACTTGAACCACAGTCCCAGCAGAGCTCCTTTTGGACCCTGAGTGCACAGGTCTCACTGGTTATCTAACTACCACCCAGACCACTGAGCCCACAGCCACGGAGTGCATTTCCACTCTCATCCCCGCTATAGGACTGAGGACAACTGCCCTCTAGGGTTTCCAGATGCCTCATCTTTCTCCCATGGAGGAGCTGATGGACTCAAACTGCTAACCTTTCTGTTAGCAGCCCAATGCTCAGCCCACAGTGCCACCAGGGCCTCTGCGGCACCAGTGCTGTCGCTGTGAGCTGACTTAGGAACACCCCTCAGTCCACTGCCTCTTTTAAGGGGTCCCTGGTTGTCTCCTCCAAGACCAAGCCTGCTAGCATTTGAAACACTGGTGATTCAGCTTCCAGTCTCATATCAACCTGCCTTGGTCACAGCAGCAGGCGCAGGGTCCCTGGTCATGGTCTGTTTCCTGCCCATCCCCTCCAGCCCTTCTCCTCGTGCCCTGGGAGCCCCCTGCCATTTCTCACCATTGGGGACCTTCCATTCCATGGAAGAAACCAAGAACTGGACGGCGCCATGCTATCACTGCAACCTGCTCTGAAAACAATCACAATACAGGGTCCTGGAGAGAATGGGAGAAAAGGTAGAGCAAAACTCTAAATCATAAAACAAGGCCAGGCTTACTGGGCAGACAGAGGCAGGGGCCCTTGATCACCTTTCAAGCCTGAAACTGAACTCACCCCCCTGGCTCTGACAACAAGCAGGCCAAGAAGGCAAACAGTCCTATCTGAGAGGAACACACTCCTTAAAGCAACCAACTTCAGGAGACACAACAGGGCAGCATTTGCTCAGAAGGACAGACAGACGGGGCAGCAAAGAAGGACAAATGGAAGCAGGAAACACAGGAAGGGAGTGAGGGGAGCACTGGTATGTTATCCGTTCAACAACTCAGTGTTATGAAGTCTTTCTTTTTTTGCAAACTCAAAATGTGTTTATTTAATATATTCATCACCAGAGCTCAAAAGGAGAGTTAATTTAAAAACAAACAAAATGACGGCACAGTTTAAGATACCGAGTCATGTACAGAAATCAAGGAACGGACGGACCATCTAAGGAAAAAAATAGACAACACAGAGAGGGTTTGGACAGATGGGGTCAGGGATCTTGGCTGGAGACTTGATTTGAGTAGGTTTTCGGCAGGTATTTCTTAAAGGCTATGGGGTTTTTCCAGAGCTCAGCAGCGTGTGTGTTCAAAGGTCTATCTATATTGGGCTCTCCCAGCAGCCTCTGGATCGACAGAATGAGGGTCCTGATGTCACAGAGGGTTGGCCACTTGTCGTTCAGGATGTCTAGACAGATGTTACCCTGAGTGTCCACGTTGGGGTGGTAGCAGGGTGTGAGGGTCTTCACTGTGTGAGTGTTGTAAGGGTAGCCACTGAGGAATTCGAGGGAGAGCTTCTACCTCAGGTTTTCGTATACTGCTTCATGCATGGCCCCCACCCACTTGAAAAGGCTGTCTGGTTCAGGAGGGGCAGAAATGCCTGTGTCCACAGACATCATAAGGGTCATCTGCTCCTGCTGTAACCTCTTGCCCACGGAGGCCCGAGCAGTGCCTCCACTGGGCTCAGCCCCTTTCAGGGCATCCTACTGTGGTTGGATCAATGACCGTCAAGAACCAGTAACTTGGAAGACACAACTGCAGCTGCCAGTGCTATGAATTCTTAAAGATAATTTACTCTGTAAAATGTCACTCAAATCACAATGAGAAGTTAATTAACAACAGCAAGACCTGTGGAATAGGCTCTCAGACCGCTGGCTGCCTGGGTGTCTCCTCTTCATGCACTGAGGAGTAAATGGGGCTTCTGCTGAGAGAAAGTGGGTCTGGGGTCACCAAGTCTGTACCTGCATTGGTAAGGGGGCTTTACTTGTCAGTTCCCACTCCATTTGCCCCACATGCACTTTTTCACAGCTTCAAAAGAATGTCCCTCATTGGTATTTCCAGGAGTTTTGCAGAGAGACCTGGGGCCGTATTACATCAAAGCCAATGTGGAAATTCTTCAGGAAGGATAATTTGGCTGATGAGATGCAAACCATCATTGCCCCAAAGCTCTTCATTATGCTGAACATAACTCAGCCCCCAAATGGCAAATTCCACCTCACATGTCTTAATTAAAGGGAAAGGCCCAATGGGGGAAGGCAAAGGTTAAACCCTTGAGAACACAGAAAGTGGCAGAAATGTGTTAGAAAGATTCATCGTGTCTGCTTACTTTATCAGAGGGAGTCCTGGGTTCCCTGTGTCACAGACTGGCCAAACATCTGTAAGGAATTTCCTCCTCCCCCTCTGCCCCTTCTTCTGTCTCCCCCTGTCTCCTTGATCCCCTCCTCCCCTCGAACCTTCTCTCTCTCCTTCCAGACTCTGATCTTCTATGTATTAGTGGGGGGCAGGGGGGATGGGTGGACACTAGAGAGACAGATACTCACCATTTTCGTTTCAGTGGTTATGGAGCTAGGAACAACATGGCCACTTAGATCCAGCAGCAAGATTTCTACTCTTATCGATTTTCCCTGATATTTGGTAGAATATTGTAGCTGATGCAATTTAAATAAGATTTTGAAAAATGAGTGGAGAAGCCGTTTAATCTACTCAATGTGCTCAGTCATACCAATCAATACAGTGTATTCTTGGCTACAGAGATGCCGTAGGATGACCTTACCGATGAGCTGGGGACGGTGCCCAGCTCACGGATGGCAGGTGAGTCTCTGACACATAGCTACAGTGACTTCTAACCACGGAGATGAGCCTGCGGGAAAAGCGGGGTGCCGGTTTGCACCCCACAGATCAGATAGCAGCAATTATGCTGGGCCTCCACAAGACCACATGAAATGGTTTTAATGTCAACCTATGGGTAATTCCCCTCACTGCTCTTTGCATCATATTTGCCCCAAAGCAGTGATGGTTTGGTCCATGGAGATTTGTAGGTCCCTTCTGGTTGTGAAAGAGCCTTGGTGGTGCAGTGGGTTAAGTGCTCAGCAGGTGGGACCCAGCAGCCTATCCAAGGGAGAAAGCTGAGGCTGTCTGTGTCTATACATATGACAGCTTTGCAAATCCTGTGGGGCATGCGCTCTATCGCACAAGCTTCCTATGAATTGGAATCAACTCAATGACTGTGCGTTTGATGTGGTTGGCTGCGTTTAGGAGTGGATGCTGCAAAGTCAAATTCCACAGGGGCCACTAATGAAGTGCTTCTGAGTAAAATAGTCATGGATAAAGACAACCCAAACAATGGAAGCTAGATGGGAAGTGGCTGTAGACGCTCCATGGTGGAAGGTCAACAGGTAGTTATAATAACGTTGGTCACCTTTCCAGTCAATCGGTTGCCCTTAAGGTGATGCCAACTCATGGTACCCCTTTGTGTGCCAGAGTAGAACTGTGCTCCACAGGGTTCTCAGTGGATAATGTTTTCATAAGTAGATTCCACTCATGTTGCCCCCGTGTGTGCCAGAGTAGAACTGTGCCCACAGGGTTCTCAGTGGATGAGTTTTCAGTAGTTGATTCCCAGGCCATTCTTCAAAGGTACTTCTGTGTGGATTGCATCATGCAACTTTTCAGTGAGCAGATTCTATAAAGAGGGATGCTGCTTGTCTGTTGTCAGTAACAACGGTTGAATGCGAGTTTGTAGCTCCTTGTTTTCAGATAGTTTGTGAAAAATAAGAAAGTAAAATTTCTCTGTAGAATATCTAAAATTTCCAATGTGGCCCATTAATTTAAAAATGAGTTCAGCACTCTTTAGGTCAGCTGTTTTCAACCCAGGGGCATTTTGTTCCCTGAGAACCCTGGACAGTGTCTGGAGGCATTTTTGGTTACCCAAAGCATTAACGTCCATGGAGTTATTCTACTGGGATTTCTAGCTAATGAAACTGTGAGAGTATACATTTCTGCTTGTTTTCTCCATTCACTTTGGCACCTCTGTTATAGCAATTCTGGAAGACTAACACAGTTTCCAAAACTGAAACCTTCATGGCAGCATATAGAGCCAAGGAGTGGGTTTGAGCTACTGACTTTTGTGTTAGCAACCAGGTGCTTGTCCACTGCACCACCAGAGCACCACCGGTTATCCCAGCAGCCTACTAGGTTTGTTTCTGAATTAGCTGAAGTTCTGTGCTGTGCATGAAGTCCTCGTGAGAATACTTGAGGAGAACAGCATTTCAGATACAGAACATCTTTGTCCACATGGACGGTGGTTCAGCAACTGGCAATATTCACCTCTCGTCTGTCCGTTTGTCATGCTGTGGTGGCTGGCATGTTGCTGTGATTCTGAAAGCTATACCATGGATATTTTAAATACCACTAGGGTCATCTGTGGTGGACAGGTTTCATCCGAGCTTCCAGACCAGAAAGAAGAAGAGGCAGAGTACGTCAGAATATTTAGTTTCTGAAAGCCTTATGAATAGCAGTGGAACACCGTCAGGTCTAGAATATTGAATATTGAAACATGATGAAGAGCACCAAATATTGTCAGATATAGTGCCAGAAGATGAGCCCCTCAGGCTGGAAAGCACTCAAAATGCCACTGGGGAAAAGCTGCCTCCTCAAAGTAGAGTTGACCATGATGGATGATGAGACTAGAGTAAAGCCCTCAAGACCTTCGTTTTCTGATGGGGCACACGTTAAAATTAAGCAAAACAACTTTAAACATCCATTAATAATCAAAACATGCAATGTATGAAGTATGAATCTAGGAAAACTGGAAATTGTCAAAAACGGAAACATGCATAAACATTGATATCTAAGGCATTAATGATCTGAAATGAATTGGTATTAGCCATTTTGAAAATGACAATCCCGTGATTTACTAGGCCAGAAATGATAAGTTGAACAAGAATGGTATCTCATTTATCATTAAAAAAAAAATTTCAAGATCTGTTTTGAAATACAGTGCTGTCTATGACTGGATAATATCCATACATCTACAGGGAAGCTCTGGTAGCGTAGTGGTTACGAATCAGGCTGCAAACCTCAGGGTCAGCAGTTCGAAACTACCAGCTGCTCCATGAGAGAAAGATGAGGCTTTCTGCTCCCATAAAGATTTACAGCCTTAGAAACCCTGTACAGGGTTGCTGTGAGTCAGAACCGACTCCACGACACTTAATAACTACAACAACAACAAGGTATTTCTATTTCCAACTTTCTGAGGACGCGCCATACTGTTTTCCAGAGTGGGTGGACTATTTTGCATTCCCACCAGCCATGTAGGAGGGTCCCAGTCTCTCCACATCCTTGCCAGTGTTCATTGTCCTCTGCATTTTTTATCTTTGCTGTTATTGCTGGTGTGAGATGATATCTCATTGTTGTTTTGATTTGCATCTCTGTAGCACGGCACTTAACAACAACAACAATGGCTAATAATCGTGAACAGTTCTTCACATGTTTGTCGGCTGCCCAAATGTCTTCCTTGGTGAAATGTCTGTTCATGTCCTGTGCCCATTTTTTATTTGGGTTATTTGTCTTTTTCTTGTAGAGGTCTTGTAGTTTTCTATAGATTTTAGAAATTAGTCCTTTGACTGATAAGTCATTGCAGAATAATTTTTCCCATTCAGTGGGTTCCTTTTTTACTCTTTTGGTGAAATTCTTTGATGTGTATACGTTTCTAATTTTTAGAATGTCCCAATCATCTATTTTGTATTCTTTTCTTTGTAAAATTTTTGCAATGTTTGGTAGTCTGTGTGTGCCCTGGATTAGAACTCTTAATTTGTTCCTATTTTTTCACTGATGACCTTTATAATTGGGGATCCACATTTAGGTCTTTAATCCATGCTGAGTTGGTTTTTGTCCGTGGTGTGAGATAAAGATCTTGTTACAGTCTTTTATATATCAATTTCCAGTTCTGCCAGCACCATCTGTTGAAGAAATTATGTCTTCCCCACTCAATGTACTTTGGCCCTTTGTCAAAGATCAGTTGGCTGTATGTGGATTGGTTTATTTCTGGATTCTGAATTCTGTTCCATTGATCAGTGATTTTTCATTGTACCACCACCAGGCTGTTTTGACCACTACGTTGTTGTTGTCAGGTGCCATCGAGTCAGAACCGACTCATAGCGATCCCATGCACAGCGGAACGAAATAATGTCCGATCCTGGGCCAACCCCACCACCACTGCTACACTTGATACCATTAATGATGCCACCTGGCTGATCCATCTTGTTGGGGGTCTTCCTCTTTTTCTCTGACCCTCCATCTTACCCAGCATGACATCCTTCTCCAGTGACTGTTCTCTCCTGACAATATGTCCAAAGTATGAGAGACGAAGCTTAGCCATCCTGGCCTTCAAGGAGCACTCTGGTTGCACTTCTTCCAAAACAGATCTATTGGTTCTTTTGGCAGTCCATGGCACTTTCAGTATTCTCCTCCAACACCACAACTCAAAGGCATCAATTCTTCTACGGTCTTCCTTATTCACTGTCCAGCTTCCGCATCCATATGAGGTTATTGAAAATATCATGGCTTGGGTCAGGCGCACCTTAATCCTCAAGCTGACATCTCTGCTCTTCAACACTTAAAAAAGTTCCTGTGCAGCAGATTTGCCCAATGCAATACGTCATCTGATCTCTTGACTGCTGTTTCCACGAGTGTTGATAGTTGATGCAAGAAGAATGCAGTCCTTGACAACTTCAATCTTTTCTCAGTTGATAAGAATGTTGTTTATTGGTCCAGTGGTGAGGATTTTTGTATTTCTGACATTGAGATGCAAACCATACCGAAGGCAGTGTTCTTTGATCTTCATCAGTAAATGTTTCAAGTCCTCTTCACTTTCAGCAAGCAAGGTTGTATCATCTGCATATCAAAGGTTGTTAATGAGTCTTCCTCCAATCCTGACGCCACGTTTTTCTTCATAGAACCCAGCTTCTTGTATTATTTGCTCAGCATACAGGTTGAATAAGTATGGTGAAAGAACCCAACGGAATGTGGAAATCATCGGACAATCTCTTTGATATCTCAAGCGAGTAAAGTTTTGCTAAAGGTAATACAAAAATGGCTACAATCATACATTGACAGAGAACTTCCAGAGGTTCGAGCTGGATTCAGAAGGGGTCGGGGAGCAAGAGATATCATTGCTGATGTCCGGTGGATCTTGGTTGAAAGCAGAGAATATCAGAAAGATGTCTACGTATGCTTTATTGACTACGCAAAGGCTTTCAATTGTGTGGATCATGATAAGCTATGGACAACATTGAGAAGTATGAGTATTCCTGAACACTTAATTGTACTTCTGAGGAATCTGTACCTGGACCAAGAGGCAGTTGTTCAAACAGAGCATGGGAACACTGAATGTTTTAAAATTGGGAAAGGTGTGTGACAAGGTTGTGTTCTTTCACCATACTTTGACCACTATAGCCATGTAGTATATTTTGAAATCAGGGAGTGAGAGGTTTCCAACTTTGTTCTTCTTCTTAAGCAGTGCTTTGCTTATCCTGGGTCTTTTTCCTTTCCAGATAAAGTTTGTCATTGTTTTTTCCCTGTCCCTAAAGAATGTCATTGGAATCTGGATTGGTGTTACATTATATGTGTAAATTGCTTTGGGCAGTATTGACATTTTCACAATGTTAAGTCTTCCTATCCAGGAGCATGGTATATGCTTCCATTTTTGTAAGTCTCTTTTGTTTTTTTGTAGTAGTGTTTTGTAGTTTTCTTTGTATCAGTCCTTTGTTTTTCTGGTTACATTTATTCCTAAATATTTTACCCTTTGGGTGGTTATTGTAAATGGTATTGCTTTCCTGATTTCCTTTTCAGCATTGTCAGTATTAATATAGAGGAATCTAACTGAATTTTGTGTTTTGAACTTGTACAAGGTATTGTTTCTTGACATACCGTCTATGTAGTTCAGGGGTAGAGAACCTTTCTTCTGAAAAAATATATAACATCATTCACAGGCCACACAAAATTATCAACTTTAAAATTAGTCTGCTATAATTGGTCAAACATTTAATTAACTCATCCCATTGTGATGGCTGGAACTGCAGTTGCCTTGGCAGGGCCAGACCAAATGATTTCACGGGTCTTACATGGCCCAAGGGCCAGACGTTCCCCACCCTTGATCTAAGTCTCTACACTTTTGAAGGTGATGTTTTCACCTCTCTGACCCCTCACTGAAGAATTCTGTGCTCTTCAGTTTATAGCATGCCAAAATGGCAGTTTGGGCATTCTCAAGGTATTCAAATCATGGTCCTTTACAATGTTCTTTGTGTTTAGAGAGCAAAAAGAAGTCTGAAGGGGTGAGATCAGGCCTGTGGGTAAATGGGGTGAAGTCTCCCAACAACATTCTTGTAGGACAGCCCTTGGTATCCTTGAAGATGAGCAGGTACACTGTCATGATGGAAAAAGAAATGTCTCAGAGCATCTTTCCTGGTCTTTTCTCACCAAGTTTCTTAAACCTTCTTCCTAATAAGCCCCTGTGCTCATCCTTTGTCCTTCAAGACAATCAATCTGTCTTTATGGCCCCTTTGGAATTCCAAAACACAGCCTCATAATCTTCTGAGTCCACTTCTTTGTGAGTTCAAGAGTAAACTGACCCAACAGATTTACTTGGAAACACTTATTTTATAATTGGACCTCTTCTTTTGAAGGCACCTCAGGGAGACTACGACTAGTGTATTACTGAGAGAACTAGTTTGATGCTGTTCATGGATGGCAGGGACATGTTTTGTGTGGAATAAGCTTATACATGTGTAGCAATACTTTTGGACTCACCCTTCTGTTTCTGGAAAATCAGCTATTGAAAACCCTACAGAACATAGATCCACTCTGACACACCTGTGACACCGTGAGTCAGAATCCATGCCATAACAGCTGTTTGCCCTGCTGCATTCAAAGTTGACACATTGGATTTGGACTTGTAAATGCCACTTGGTGTCCTGGGTGCCAAGACTCAGTTGTGAGCGAAGATTCTGCCCTTTCAATATTCTGATCTCAATTAAACAAAAAATAATGCAAAGTGAAGTCCTGGGCTGACACTGTGGGATACAGCACTGGACCACAAAGTCAGTGTAAATTGCAAAGTTGGCAGTTCAAATGCACCAGCCTCTCCTCAGAAATCCTATGAAGGGTCGTTAGTTGTAACTGACTCCAAGGCACTTAACAACGACAACAACAAATGCAAAGTGAGATACAGGCTGTAGCAGGTACCACAATTTGATTAATCAGTTCCTTGTTGCTCTATAACTAGATGGTTTCCCAACAATGGCTCTGGGTGTAGGGTCTTTTTACCCCCAAATTACCATGTTTTGAATGTTTAACTTTCAAATCCTTCTAGATTTTGATTTTTAATTTCCATGTACAATTCAGATTTATTCTTACATCAAATCTCTTAGGAAGTATGGAAATGACATTGATTCTTGACATTTGTTTCCTATAATTATTAGTGTGACAGCTTCTTTCGTGTCCACTTTGTTCTTTTCTGATGTCTCTTCATCTTTGCATTTTATCACTACTAAGAAATAGGTTGGACTTCTGGTGGGCACTGTCAGATAAGTGTAGGACTGCAAGGTTGCTTTGAACCACAAGGTCAGCAGTTCAAACCTACCAGTTGCTCCTCGGAAACCCTGTACTGGGTTTCTGTGAGTCGGAGCCAACTTGACAGCACGTAACAACCACAACAACAACAACAAACAGATAGGGAGTAGGGACTCCACATGAAAAGCACTGGACTGCGAACGACAAGGTCAGTGGTTCGAGTCCAGCGATTGCTCCATGGAACAAGATGAAGATTTCTGCTCCTGCAAAGATTTACAACCTTGGAAACCCTATACAGGGTCACTATGAGTCAGAACCAATTTAACGGTGCTTATCAACAACAAAGATTTACACCCTCGGAAACCCTGTTACAGGGTCGCTATGGGTCGGGCCCGACTCGATGGCACTTAACAACAACAACAACAACATCAACAACAACAATAAGCTGGTTATTTTCTTGTATTTGTTGTTGTTGTTGTTGTTAAGTGCCATCAAGTCACTCCCAACTCATACTGACCCTGTACAGGGTTTCCAAGAGTGGTTGCTGGGTTTGAACTGACGACCTTGCGGTTAACAGTCCGGTGTTTATCCTACAGTGCCGCAGCAGGAATCTTCTGTTTAGATACACATTTGAAATCTTACTTTGTTCCTGTTGTTGGGAAGATGCATAGCAACACATACACCAATTCATCAATTTCTCCATGTGCAATGGAGTGCCGTTGATGGCGCTCTTCAGGTCCCGCAACTGTGCCCATACCCTTGTCTGACTTGTTCCCTCCCCGTGCACACAACCCGCTGCCCCTGAGTGTCCTGTCTAATGTTTCAAGTTTCCGTGTCACTTTGATTCCACACACATAGCTCTTATTTTCAGTATATGCCTGTAGTTCTGTGAGTAAAGAATCTAACTTCTCCAGCACTGTTTTTATGTTTGGAGTCTAGTTTTTTCCTCTTTTTTATTTTACCCTTAAGCAGACTGGGTGGATGGTAAACTGTTGAGAATTAATTTATAAATGAAACAAAACCATTTCTATTCTTTGTTAATGTACAGCAGTGTTTGTCTATAGCTGCAAACAATGTGTTCAACAAATGCAAGGTCTCCGTGTGGTCCAGCTTTGTGCTGATGGGACTTTCTAGGGTTATGCATTTGATAAAACCCACACAGTTCAGAAACAATGAGACATTCACATAACAGCTCTGCAGTGGCGGCCGGGACATCATGCGAATCTCTGGGGCTAATTGCCCAGTAAAGTGAGAGAGTCATAATTGCTACAGACAATTAGACGGAACGGGACCTTGGATGAGGTGGTCAGAAAAACAGGCTCACTGAGGAAGTGGGATTTAACCCAGTTCTTCCGAGATGGATAGGATTTGGGTTAAGGAGCAGAGAGACGCTTTAAGTGCCATGGGCAATAGATGCAGTTTTGTTTTTGTTTGTTACTTTTGGGTAGTTATCTGTGGATTTTGTGAATCTCTTCTCTTTATCCCTGCTGTCTTACATTGTCATTAGGTGACATTCAAGGGCAGCATGGATAGAGTGAACAACACAGTTAATTAAGTGTAATTGGGAACCCTGCGGCGCAGTGGTTAAGTGCTCAGCTGCTAACGCAATGGTCACTGGTGTGACCCCACCCGCCTCTCCATGGGAGACAGATGTGGCGTTCTGTTCCTGGGAAGATGTACAGCCCAAGGAGCCCTCGGGAACAGTTCTAGCTGTTCTCTGGGGTTACTATGAGTCCAGACCAACTCAAGGGCAGGCGGCTGGGTTTGAGTTTATTTGTGGGGATTTTGGTCCTTCAAGGAGGGCTGACCCAGTCATGGCTGTCCATGGCCTCAGTGTTCAGCTGTCTGGAAACACCATCTCTGACACTGAATTTCCAGCTGCATCTGAGGACAGATGAGAAACTGCTCCCATTCTTTATCTTCTGACTCCTCCACTGTGCTTTGCAACAGAAGGGAGAGAAATGAGGGCAGTGGCAAACAAGGCAGAAAGAGAAAGATGAGCTTGCAAAGCAGCAAGCAGGGACTCTCTCCCCCTCCATATCAAACCCACCAGAAAATTCTGTTTGCTCTACCTTTGAAATATCTCCAGATTCCCACCAGTTCTCATCACCTGGTCCAAACCACTGCCATCGCTCACCTGAATGGTTGGAACAACATCCCGACTTGTCTCCTTCTTTATGTTTGCTTCCCCAACCTCGAGGTTTTCATGTCATAGACAAAGCAGCCATTTAGAAACCTCATGTCAGATCGCACCATTCTGTACTGCTATCTGAGTAACAAACCATCGTCCAGACAGTGGCTGAAAACAACCACCACAAAAGGCATTTACTCTTGAATCTGTCACCTGGCCAATGTTGGAGGGGACAGTCAACTGGACTCCATTCTGTATTAGTGGGGGAGGCTGGTAGAGTGGGGGCTGGGAGTATCTGGAGCTCCGTTCTCTGACACGACACATCGTTTTGCTCCTTTTGTGGTTTCTCTGTGTGGTTGGGCTGCCTCACAATATGGTGGCCAAAGAGGTGCCTGTTATGACTGAGTGTGGCGAGCCAATCAGTCCCATTTCCACCCCATGTGTGCTCATTAGAAGCAGGCCGCAAGCCTGGCCCGCAGTCAAAGGAGGAGCTGGATGTAGCCGTGTGGGGCAAGAAGTGGGGCAAGAACTGTGTGGACGTGTTTGAAAACACCACGAATCCATAGTCTCAGAAACTTAAAGTGCCTTCAGCTCCCACTCAGAGTCCTATCCAGATTCCTTATGAGGGGCTACCAAACCCAAACCAAACCCCTTGTCGATGAGTCATTTCAGGCTCATGGTAACCCCATAAGACAGACTAGAACTGCCCCATAGGATTTCCAAGGTTTCAAATCCTTATCGGGGCAGCCTGCCTCATCTTTCAGCCATGGAGCGGCTGGCAGGTTGGAATCACCAGATTTCAGTGAACAGTGGAAGGCCTTGACCGTTTCAGTGGGTTCTATAACATGTTCTGTCTAGCACCACCATTCCCTGCCACATACGCCCACACTTCACACCTCCATCCACTCACATATCCCTTCAAAGGTTATTCCTCAGAATGACCATCACTGTCAGCATTAAACAAAACAGCACCCCAACTCCTGCCCTGTAACCTCTTACCTACTAGTCTTCATGCTCCTGCCAACATGTGAGAGATTTGTATTCTCCACCTGCCCCCTTAGACCATACGTTCCAGCAGGCAGTGCTCACGTCTGCTATTTCCCTACGTGTGTCCTGTGCAAGGCAGAAGTTGTGTCAACATCAGCTGAGTAAAGGGATAAGAGACTGAAGGGTGAGAAGAAAAGACATGGTGGGCACCATATTTAAGCCTGTGGGGGAAGGCGCCTCTCCAGTCAAGACCCCACATCTCACTCCAAGAAGCCCCCGTGGGGTTCAGGGAACCTGTAAAGGCGTAATTGTAAGGTCTGAATACATTTTTGGCAGCAGCAGTATCCTGACGTCACAGCATAGTTTAAGTCAGGTATCCAGAAGAGGAAAAGGATCACGTATATCTTATTGTCCTCCCCTAGTTCACTTTAAGGAGCTCTGGTAGCGTAGTGGTTACGAATCGGGCTGCAAACCGCAAGGTCAGCAGTTCGAAACTACCAGCTGTTCCGCAGGAGAAAGATGAGGCGTTCTGCTCCCATAAAGATTTACAGCCTCGGAAACCCTGTGCAGGGTCGCTATGGGTCGGAACCGACTCGACGGCACACAACAACAAAAAGTTCACTTTAGACTTGAGGTTCCAGCCACCTCAGGAGACAAGAACACAGTGGCCGTATGAGGAGAAACCAAAGATGCTATTTCTGAGTCTTGAGTATTGTGGTGATTTAAGAAGAATTGATGGAGTCCTGGTGTGGTGCTACAGAATAAGCACTGGACTGCCATCCTAAAGGTTGGTGGTTCAAACCCACCAATTGCTCCTTGGAAATCCTATGCAGGGTTGCTGTGAGTCAGAACCGACTTGACAGTACTTAACAACAACAACAGTGCAAATGAGCTGATGCATTTGGTTTATGGTGTTGGAGAAGAATATTAAAGTACCATGGCCCCAGCTGATCTCCTCCCTCCCTGCCTTCCTCGGATGGCGGCTGTTTATGCTGGACGTGTGGCCAGAGACGGGTAAGGATCACGTGGAACCTCGGCTACTTAAGACAGAGCCATTGCCATGCTGCAATGAGTCTCAATGACTGGTAAGACTGAGGAATTCGCAATGACCACCTAAGACAGGCAGCGTCCCTTAAACAATCAATAAATAAGGAGGATTCAGATGCAGACAGTACAGACCCGGTCAGGAGGCCAAGTCCCTGTGGGCCCAAGCGTTGTTGACCGTCCAAACCATAGGCTCTGAGGATCAGACTCTAGCCACCTAGTAGACATAGCAAACTGTCCCTCATCTGATTATTCAGTAATGCTTGTTAGTAATCTCATACATGAGCCCTGGATATCCACAGACAAATGTAAAAACCCTCCCTAAAAGCCGAGACTGTAAATTCCAAAAAGCCAAGTCCCCCGCACATCCAAAAAAAAAGAAGAAGCTAAAGAGGATAGAGAGAAACACTGTTAACTGATGATCTATGGAGGGGATAATAATCAATGTAATGAAACAAGCTATATGAATGGTTGAATGTGAAGCTGATGATGTGCCCTGTAAACTTTCACTCAATGCAAAATAAAAACATTTAATTAAAAAAAAAAGTACCATGGGCTGCCTGAAGAACAAACAAATCTGTGTTGGAAGAAGGACAGCCAGAGTGCTCCTTAGAAGAAAGCATGCAAGACTTCCACTCATGTGCTTTGGACACATTCTCAGGAGAGATCAGTCCTTGGAGAAGGCCATTGAGCTTGGTAAAGTGGAGGGTCAACAGAAAAGAGGAAGACCCCCAATGGGACCGGGCTGTGTTTGTTCCTGTTGTGCATGGGATCAGTAAGAGTTGGAACCGACTCCACAACACCTAACAACAGCAATAACAACAAGAAACTGTAAAATCTGACCATACTTGTGTGCGATTTTCACTGTACAATGTACCAAACATCCTCGTGAGGTACAGCACCTCTACAGGTCACCCGCTGTCATCCTTGTCAAAGAAACCAATTAGCACCTCACCTGAGAGGGAGGAGAAGGCCCCCACAAGGGGACCTTCTGGAGCTGGGCTTTGAAGTATGAGTAAGAGCTCCCAGGCAGCTGTAGTGGGTCTGCAGAGGTGGTACAGTAATGCAGTCTCTTTAAAGACATGAAAATACCTTGGAACTTCTACACCAATGCTTCTGAGCCAAAGGTGAACGTTGCTCAACCCCTTGGAGACTTTATCTCACCTATTCCGAGTGTGTTCTCAGAAGGGGCTAATCCTTGTACAAGGACAGTATGTTTGGTAAAGTAGAAGGTCAGCAAAAAAAGAGGAAGAGTCCAACAAAATGGACGGATACAGAGGCAGTATCAACAGGCTCAAACACAGCAGTTGTGAGGATGGTGCAGAACTGGGCCGTGAGTGCTTCGTTCTCTTGCACATGGGGTTGCTATGAGTTAGAACTGACTTGATGGCACCTAACAGCGACAGGGATACTTTGGTTGTCATGAAAGTGTCAATGCTACTGGCATCTAGTGGGTAGAGACCAGGGTTGATGATCCTACGTCATAGCCTTCTGACAACCAAGATGTCGATAGTGCTGAAGTTGAGAAATGCTAGAGTACAGTTTAGGGTACATGCAGGGGAATGAAGTAGGCATGTGTTATGCAGGACTGAGAAGTTGTTGTTGGGTTCCATGACGCACTGACCCTGATGGATTACAGAAGGAAACGCTGCCCGGCCCCACTTCATCCTCTTCATTGTTGTGTTACAGCCACTGTGTCCATCCATCGCATAAAAGGTCTTCCTGTTTTATTGCTGGTCCTCTGCTTTGTGAAGCCTGATTTCCTTCTCCAGGGACTGGTCCTTTCTGATTCCATTTCCAAAGTACATGAGTTGAAACCTAGTTCTCCTCTCTTCAGACTGTATGTCTTCCAAGGCAAGTGTGTTCATTCTTCTGGCTGTCCAGGGTATTTTCCGTATTCGTCACCAACATCATAGTTCAAATGCATCGACTCTTCCTCAGTCTTCCTTATTCATTGTCCAGATTTCATAGGCATTTGGGGCAACTGAAAAGAACTTGGCTTGAGCCAGACATAGCTTAGTTCTCAAAGTGGCATCTTTGTTTGTGAACATCAAGGTATATCCAGAGATGAGAAAATCAGATGCTTGTATGGGTGAGGAAGGTGATATCCACAGGGCAGGTGGGCCAGGTGGGGGCTGTGGCAAACTTGTGAGCACTCGTCCTATGTAAACGGTGCAGACAGATGGAAACGGCTTCACAGATTTGTCAGATCCTACAGCTTTCTTTTCCATGAAGCCTAAACCCAAGAGTTTGATGTGAAATCTTCTGTTTTACAAATATTGGCATTAAAAATTGCTCATAAGTTTAACACCATGCAGAATCAAACGAAGCATGTTTCGGAGCCAGATTCTGTTTACGGGCCTCTAGTTGTCGGTGTCTGCAGTGGACGGTGGGCAGCGTGTTGGGTGGGGAGCTAGCACAAACCAGTGGAGGTCATTTCCACTACGACAGAGCCAGTCATCATGTTAGGAACACCACAGTTACCTCTGCGAGTAGCCGGGGACCAACCGGCTGAACGATTATTGTCCAGTCCATTGTAACGTACGGTGCCCCCATGTGTGTCAGAGTGAACTGAGACCATTGGCTTGTCAATGGAAGCAGATTGCCAGACCTTTCTTCTAAATGCCTCTAGGAAGACTTACACCTCTTAGCTTGGGACAGCAGTTGAGCACTTCGTTACCCTCATCACTGAGGGACTCCCTAGTGAAGAAGCAGCCCCAGACAAAAGCCCCTGTCACTGAGTGGATTCCAACTTATAGCGCCCCCCCCCATAGGCCAGAGGAGACTACCCTCAGGGCTTCCAAGGCTGTACAACTTTTCAGGAGCTGACTGCCTCATCCTCTCCTTCGGAGTGGCTGGTGGGTTCAAACTGCCAGCCTTTTGGTTTGCAGCCCAGGACCATACCTCTGTCACTCTTCAGAAGTCCCCTGGCCAGGTGAAGACAATCTGTGAGTTTAAAAATGAGGATTTCAAATAAAGAAGGGTTGGAAATCCGCTCTTTCCTATCCCCTCGGGCCAGAGGTGCAGTGCAGGGAGAGAGAGCTGAGTGTGCTCTTTGAAAGGGCCCCCGAGACTCTCTGAGCGGGTGGAGGGGCCAGGTGTTCGGGCTGTGAGGCAGCCGGCTTCCAGGGCTCCCCGGTGAGGCTCTGGGAGAAAGAATTTCTAGACAAAATGGAGCGGACTGCACGTTAATTATAATTACTCACCTTAAAAGGATAGAAATATGTACTTCTCACTCAGGAACCAGATTTGTTGGCAAATGGCTAGAAATCAAGACCAATATTATCAGATGTGAATTGCTGTCTTTTGATGATGCTTTAAAGCAAACACAGCTTATTTTCTCTCTGGTTTTAGGAAGATATTTGTGCTGATGGGTTCCCCCGCCTGGCTTCTCATCACGCTGTGTTCTTTATGGTCGGTGTCTGTGTTCTGCTTTGATGACAGGATGAAGTGGGGGCTCTCTGGGAGGGCCTTCTCTCCCACCCCCACCCAGGAACTTCAGTGGACAGCTGCCTCTCCAGCAGCCCCCCTCCCGCTCTCTCCCGCCCTCTCTCTAAAGGGCTCTACAAAAGGGATGCAGCCATTGAGACGGCGTAATGGAGCTGGTGGAGAGTCGCTGACAAGCTGGATTCAGCCAGTGATCAGAAAAGAATATCATTTCCTGATTGAAAAGGGCGGAGGGGCGGGAGGAGGGCCAGAGGACTCAAGTGGGACCCCTGTCTGCAGTGTTAAAGAGAGGTCTTCTTTCTTTAACTCTCTAAGCTCAGCTTTTGAAAAAATCCTCTCTGCTCATTGAAAATATATGCAAGGCTTTTAAGGTTGCTGTATTGTAGATTTCCCTTCCAGTGATACTTTGCATCCACCCATCCACCCTCTCCATGTGGACATCGTTCAGTTAATTAGACTGTAAGTCGCTGCAGAAAGAATGTGTCCTCGCGGCTGACCAATCTTACCAGTGCAGGTGGTTGGAAGAGAGGGCTGGAGACCCTGGGCCACTCGCTTTAGCTGCCCTGTCTCCAGCTCCCTGTGACTGGGCACACATGCCTCTGTCTTGTTCTTCCCAGTTTTAACCTTCAAGTTACCCACGCAGGGAAATGCATACCGTTCTCATCAAAGATACTAGCATGCAGGTAGTCTAGCTCAGAGGCTGCTAACCAGTCCATCCTCCAAAACTCACTACCATCTAGTTGATTCTGATCATGGCAACCCTGTATAGGGTTTCTGAGCCTGTGATTATGGGAAAAGACATCCTCATCTTTCTCCCAAGGAGTGGCTGGTGAACTTGAACCTCAAATCTTACAGCTAGCACCCTGTGTCTCTCAGTGGCTATCCCTTGGTTCCTGTTATCACACCTCCTTTTACTCAGATCTGCCAGATCTAACCTCTCATAAGAACTCTGTGATCCCATTGGCCCATCACCCCTGGATAATCCAACATGATCTCTGATCCCTAAATCCTACATGCAATCCAGTCTGCAAAGCACATTTTTCCACGTGCAGGATTGTGGGGTTGGGAGGCGGATGTTTTTAGGAGGCTGTTATGTGTCCTACCATACTAGGATAAGGAATATTAGGTGCGCTTGGTGTCTCTGCCAACTTATATCCTAAACAGATAACTCCATTGATCAGGGTCCTGGCATGGAGACAATGAATACTTTCAAGAGTGAATTTATTTCAGTTTAGAATTTTTCTCTCCTGAAACCATGTTTTCAGTCATGGAAGGCAATGTGAATGAAATAAGAGATTTTTTTTTTTTTCTCCTTTTGGTATGGTAATACGGATTTTGACACAATTGGTGGGACACATGTGTCCCGAGGAGTCTCTGGTGGGCTGAGGTTGGTGCGCCCATTTCTTCATATTCAGTTCTATAAGTGCCCACCAGATGGCAGCACACACTGAAGGTGGGATAGCAGCTTCCCATTAGAGTCCAGAAGTGGCAATGTGAGTGGGCACTTGGTGTGCCCTGGTGCATGTAAGTATATACACAAGATGATTTAAGTGAAGGCGTTCCTTGGAGAGGTGTGGACAGGAATCAGTACATAGAAGGGATCACGAGGGACATGGAAGTCAGCAATCACAGGAAGCTGTGATGATTAGTCCCTATGACTGAGGAGAGCCCACTGAGACCTGGCTGTTGAATCTGCCTGACGGAGAGAAAACTTGGAGGATTCAACCTGGTGTGGACCACAGAGAGGGAGACAAATACCTCCGGCCATTTCTCCCCTAGCCCAGCCACAGGCTGACCAAACCTCACCATAAACCTGCAGGGACCCTGAAATCTGAGGGCAGCTTCCTGAGGCCACAGCAGGCCAGGGAGTGATAAGGGGGCAGGAGACGCAACAAGACAAGAAGCAATACAATTGTTGTTAGGTGGCCTTGAGTCAGTTCCAACTCACAGCAACTCCATATACAACAGAATGAAACAATGGCTGGTCCGGTATCATCCTCACAATCTTTGCTGTGTTTGAGCCATCATTTCAGCCACTGTGTCAGTCTATCACATTGAGTGTCTTCCTCTTTTTAGCCGACCCTCCACTTTACCAAACATGATGTCCTTCTCCAGGAACCGGTCCCTCCTGATCACATGTCAGTGAATGGGCACAAAAGAGCTGTGTTCTGCTGTCTGAGCTTCTCAGTCTTAAATAAGAAGGGAGATGAGCAAATGTTGTTGTCGTTGTTCAGTGCCATCCAATCAGTTCCAACTCTTAGGAACCCTGTATAGGGTTTCCAAGAAGCAACTGGTGAGTTTGAACTGCCAACCTTTCGGTTCAAACAGATCTTGCAGTCCAGTGCATAAACCCAGAGCACCACACAGCAATTGTTAGAGGAGTGTTAAAGACACGTTAGCACTCAACTGTAATTTTCTCCCCAGCCTAACAGAACGATTGAGAAGTCCTATTGAAAAGGGCTTTACAAATCTTTCTTGGCAATTCCATGTTGTTCTGTGGTCTTTCTGTAGACAACCTAAACACCCCTTGTCTACCTGGTGTTATGTTCCATGAAAACAGACAGTTCTCATCTGGCTACCTCCACCTTTAACTGTATGTCTGTGGTTCCCAAAGTCACAGAACCAACCTTAACCACCTCCCAGGGTTCAGCATCAAGGACATTTCACAGAAACTGGAAACCCATTCTTCTTATTGGTAAGTGCCTTTGATTTGGTACTGACCACAGAAGAAAACACCACCCAGTCCTGTGATAATATCATAATCATTGCTACACTTGAGGCCGTTACTGCTACCAATGTGCCAATCCATCTCATTGGGAATCTTCCTCTTTTCACGGATCCTACACTTTATCAAACAGAATGTCCTTCCCCAGGGATTGGTCCCTCCAGATAATATGTCCAAAGTCTGAGAAACTCTGGCCATCCTAAAATCTGAGGAGCACTCTGGCTGCACTTGGTCCAACACAGAGTTCTTTGTTTTTCTGGCAACCCATGGTACTTTCAGTATTCTCCTCCAACACCATAACTCACAAGCATCAATTCTTCTACGGTCTTCCTTATTCACTGACCAACTTTCAGATGCATATGAGGTTACTGAAAATACCATGGCTTGGGTCAGGCACACCTTAGTCCTCAAGCTCAAGAGCAAAGGCTCTTCATACTTTAAAAAGGTTTTGTGCAGCAGATTTGCCTAATGCAATACGTCGTTTGATTTCTTGACTGCTGCTTTCATGAATGTTGATGGTTGATCTGTAGAACAAAGTCTTTGACGACTTCAATCTTTCCCCCATTTATTTGGATGTTATTTTTCGGCCCATTGGATTTTTGTTTTCTTTAATTTGAGGTGCAATGGATACCGAAGGCTGTGGTGTTAGGTCTTCATCAGTAGGTATTTTATGTTCTCTATGCTTTCAGCAAGCAAGGGTGTATCCTCTGCATATCACAGGTTGTTAATGAGTCTTCCTCCAAGTCTGATGTCATGTTCTTCTTCATATAATCCAGTATCTTGGATTATTTGTCAGCATATAAACTGAATTAGTATGGTGAAAGTATACAACTCTGGCACACACCTTTCCTCATTTTAATCCATTCGGTGTCTGTTAGTCCTGCTCAAACAACTGCTTCTTGGTCTATGTACAGGTTCTTCATGAGCACACTTCCCTCACTTCCGGAATACTCACTCTCGACTATGCTGCCTGTAGCTTGTCATGATCCACACAATTGAGAACGTTTGCATAGTCAGTAAAGAACAGGTAAACATCTTTCTGACATGCTCTGCTTTCATCCAAGATCTATCTGACATCAGCAATGATATCCCTTGATTCATGTCCTTGTCTGAATCTGGCCTGAACCTCTTGCAGCTCCTTGTCAATGTACTACAGCTGTTATTGAATTATATTTAGCAATATTAATGATATTGTTTGATGATTTCCACATTCCATTGGGTCACCTCTCTTTGGAATGGACACAAATATGGATTTCTTCCAGTTAATTGGCCAGATAACTGCCTTCCAAATTTCTTGGCAAAATGAGTGAAAGCCTCCAGTGTTGTATCAGTTTGCTGAACAATTTCAATTTGTATTCCATCAGGTCCTGGAGCCTTGTTCTTTGTTGGTGCCTTCAGTACACCTTAGACTTCTTCCTTCAAGATCATTGGATCTTGATATGCTACCTCTTGAAATGGTTGAATATCTACCATTTCTTGGTACAGTGACTCTGTGTATTACTTCCATCTCTCTTTTTTTTTTTTTTT
>NW_006408779.1:908817-952267 GCF_000296735.1 Chrysochloris asiatica | reverse complement strand
GGGGGTGGGAATGATCCTCACTGTAAAGATTTGTCCCCTCTTTTGAGATACTGCATCCATAGGTGTAGGTCAAGTTCATCAGATTGTATCAGATTCCTCTTTTTTTTTCCTCTTGTTTCTTCTTCTGGTTGAGCTCTGATCACCCAGTCATTGAAGCCAGGTCAAGTGGATATCATCTGCAAGTGTGGATGTTCTTGTGCATAGGCCCTCTCCTCTTATCAGCTGAACGCTTCGCTCTCCTCTCTAGTCCTCTGTGGCTATGTCACTGACTCTGGGCCCAAGAGTCCCTAGGTCTTGCCACACTGCTGGCCAACCAGGTTTCTACCCAGATTCATAGGAGTCTATTGAACATTGTAGGGCTTAGCTCACAGTTTCATTGCTGTTTTTCCCTCACTTCCCCTTATCGGTGACCAACTTGGTCACCAGTCAGACTGCATGCCTGCTCATGTATTCCCCTTGAGTCTTCGTCTTGGAAGGGGATTTGTCATTAGGGGACCCGACCACTTGCCTTGATGTCTCCTGGGCAAGCAACTTGCTTGTTTTGTAGTAACAGTTGGACTGCCATTATTGTGTTTTATTTTTTCCTGTTGATCTCTCAAGAAGTATCTTTTGTTCTTCTAGCTGCTTCAGGCTGGTCTACTCGTCCTTTCAAGTGGAGATTTCCTACCTCAGAAGATTCTGGATGGGGTTCAGGATTCCACCTATAGTCTTATACAATGCAGAGGCTCCACAGGAAGCCTCCTTCACTGGGCACGTTGTAGCCCCATTTTAGGTATTCCAATCAGTTATGGGCAGAAGACGGACTTACAGACTTTCTTTGGTGAAGTTTCTAGCTATTCCCCTGTCATCTCCTTTTGATGCTTTCTTTCATCATTCAATATTTTGCCCAAGAATCAAAAATATTTCAAGTCAAGCCTTGAATTTTTATTTTTATTATTATTTATTTATTTTTCAGTTCTATCAGCTTGAGAAAAGCTGAGCATGTTCTTCCCTTTTGGTTTTCTAACTCCAGGTCTTCTCACATTTCATGATAATATTTGACTTTGTCTTTTCGAGTATCTCTTTGAAGTTTTCTGTTCAGCTGTTTTACCTCCTCATTTCTTCCATTTACTTTATCATTTCTAGGCTGGGGAGCAAGTTTCAGAGCCTCTTCTGACATCCAGTTTGATCTTTTCCTTTTTCTTGACTTCTTAATGACCTTTTGCTTTCTTTCTGTGTGATGTTGTTGATGTCATCCCACAATTCTTTTGTTCTCTAGTGATTAGTGTCTAATGCATCAACTCTGTTCATGAGATGATCTCTAAATTCAGGTGGGATATGTTCAAGGTCACATTTTAGTTCTCATGGATTTTTTATGTTTGTCTTCAGTTTCAGCCTGTACTTACAAATGAGCAATTGATGGTCTGCTCCACAGCCTGCTCCTGGCCTTGTTTTGGTTGATGATATGGAACTTTTCCATCGTCTCTTTGCACAGATGTAGTCAATTTGATTTCTGTGTATTCTATCTGTTGAGGTCCATGTGTATTATTGTCTTTCGTGTTGTATAAAAAGATATTTGCGATGAAGAAGTCACTGGTCTTGCAAAAGTATATCATATGATCTCTGGTGTCGTTTCTATCACCAAGGCCATATTTTCCAACCACTGATCCTTTATCTTTGTTTCCAAACTTTGCATTCCAGTAATTATTAATACACTTTGTCTGCATATTTGATCAATTTCACACTGAAGAAGTTGGTAGATTTCTTCAGTGTCATCAGCATGGGCTTTAGTGGTTGGTGATAAATATGAATATTAATTGTATTAACTGGTCTTCTTTGTAGGCCTATAGATATTATCCTATCACAGACAGCATTATACTTTCAGATAGATCTTGAAAATAACCTTTTGGATGATGAATGTGACACTATTCCTCTTCAATTTGTCATTTCTAGCAAGAAAACCATGTGATTAACAGATTCAAAATGGCCGCTTTCAGTCCATTTATGCTCCTTAATGCTTAATGATATAGTTTTTTATGCATACCATTTCATTTTTGACAACTTCCAAATTCCACACTTTCTAAATGTTCTGATTATTAGTGGATGTTAACAGCTGTTTCTCATTTTGAGTTGTGCCCCATAAACAAATGGAGCACCCGAAAGCTTACTCCATTCACGTCCTCACAGTCAACTTTACTTTGAGGAGGTAGTGCTTCCCACATGTGTTTTGTGCGTCTTCCAACCTGAGCAGCCCATTATCCAGAACTGTATCTGACAATATCCTGGTGCTCTTCACCATGTTTCAATATTCAGTATTCTGGTTCTTGTAGTATTCTACTGCTATTCATAAAGTTTTCAATAACTAAATATTTGGATGTAGTTAGTAGCTCCTTCTTCCTGCTGTGTCTTAGTAGAAAGCTCATCTGCAGCCTGTCCACCATGGATGACACTGCTGCTATTTAAAATACTAGTGGTACAGCTTCTAGAATCACAGCAACATGTAAGCCACCAAAGTATGACAGACTGACAGATGAATGGTGCAGAAACCTATTACACCAACACAAGTAGGAACAAAGTCTTCAACCTGTGTTCTACTTTAGAAAATTGATCCAGGGGAGGATCCAGATCCAGGGGAGGATCTGTATGCAGGGATAGATCTTAAATCTCCAAAATGGTGGCCAGCAGTCTTTGCCTTTTCAATTCCTAGTATCCCAGGATGGGGCTAGATGTAGCAGGGCCTTTCAGAGAAACCAGAAGACCATGTGGGCATTGGAGTTGATGTGGATGCCCTGGTAGGGGTCTCTGGTCAGCGAGGAATCAGCTGGGAACAATGTGATGGGTTGGGCCCAGACTAACCAGGCAGCTCAATGACATGATGGAGCACTTCCTCATGTGAATGGCATCTGATAGCCAGGGAATGTGTTCAGCTGCCATCTGCCATGTAGGATCCTCTCATTTCTAATAGGAAAGGAAGACTTAGGAGACAAATGGGCTACTGATATGGGGGAAGGAACAGACCATCAGATCAGCAAGTACAATGTCTGAATAGATTATTTGTCATTGGGACTCTTGGTAACTCTACCACCCGTACACACATGGAAGTTGGTTGCATTTTTTGGGAAAGATGGAGTAGTAAACTGCAAACTGACCAGGACTCATTTTTCTGGAAAAGGGGGAGTGGAGAACTGCAAACTGACCAGTGTAGATAATGCAGCAGGATGAAGACTTACATAAGCAATTAGGTTGTGTTGTAGACATTCTGTGGATCAGCGTTCGTGGAAGCAGCATCAAGAAATCAAATGATGTGTTGCATTGGGCACATTTGCTCCAAAAGACCTCTTCGATGTGTTAAGAGGAAAGATGTCACTTTGAGGACTAAGGTGTGCCTGGCCTAAATCATGATATTTTAAATCGCCTCATATCCATGTGACAGATGGGTAATAAAAAACAAAGACGGAGGAAAAATTGATACATTCAAACTGTGGTGTTGGTGAAGAATATTAAATATATCATGGACTGCCAGAAGAACAAACAAATCAATCTCAGAAGAAATATGAGAGGCTTCAAAAAGTTTGCGGGGGGGAAAAAGGATCGAAAGGATACTGGATTTCTGAAGCCCTCTCATAGAGCCGGTACAGTCCTTCCACCTCTGTTGACCCTGAGCAGCTCAAACAGCTCGTGGGCTCGGCTGCTAGCACAAAGGTTGGAGGTTTTAGACCACTCCGTGGTGCCTCAGAAGAAAAGGCTGGCAATCTGCTTAGAAAAATCAGCCATTGTTAACTAGGGAGCAGAGTTCTGCTCTGACATATGTGGGTCAACAGGAGTCACAGTGGACTCACCAGAGCCTGCTCTGGTTGGTCTCCATTAGCTGATGCCCATCAGGACATACTTTCTACATGATTATTAAAGCGTATCAAAAGTCACTGCTGCTCCTTCCATCCCGACCCACAGCGACAATACAGGACAAGGCAGAATTGCCTCATAGGGTTTCCAAGGCTGTGGCTCTTTATGGAAGCACACTGGTAGGTTCAAACCAGTGACCTTTCAGGTAACTGCAATGCTTAATCCATTGTACCACCAGGTCACCTTGCATTGATTGTTGCCTGTGAAATCCCAGGCGTAGAAAGGAGGAATCGTGCCAGGGGTTTCTACAGTAGTTTTAGGCCACTTGTCAACAGAAATGCAGAAGATGATTGGGGTGGGGACATGGCCTGGCACTGAGGGGTTGTCTTCTGAATCCCATTTCCTGTACATGCAGACATGCCTGGGCCTCCTTCAAAGTCAGTTCCAGGCACCCGATCATTTCAGAACACAGGTGGCAGCTTTGAGACCCCAACTCCTGCTTGGTGGTGAGCAGCCTGCCTTTGAAAGTAACCCAACCAAAGGAACTTTAACACTTTGATAAGCCTTGTCCAATTGTTGGCCTCACCTGGGGTCATTTTTCTGGTATACCTTAGAGAACATGTTCCCAACAGGTGTAGAATCCCCAAGTATGTATGATGTTGAGTGCCATTTAGTCAGTTCCAACTGATAGTGACCCTGTGAGGGTCACTATCCAACAATCCCAAGGCTGTAATCCTGTATGGGAGCAGAAAGCCTCATCTTTCTCCAATGGAATGGCTGGTGGGTTCTAATGACTGTCCTTGTGGTAAGCAGTCTGGTACAGACCCTATATTCACCATACTCCTAAGTATGTACATATATAAGCTTTGCATGTTCAAGAACACGCCTGGCAGCAAACCCGAAGCTACCAGGAAGTGAATTTTCTACTCTGAGATGTGTTTCTTGACTGATAGCTCAAATCTACCATTTGTAAGAATAATATGCAAGATTAGCAGTTCAAACCCACCAGCTGCTCCTCAGAAACAATACACAGCATCAGTATGAGTCAGAACCAACTCGAAGGCACTTATCAACGACAAGGGTGTGTGAGTGACCAGGAACAATGTTGAGTCGCGGAAATATTTTCATTAGTTTGTTTCAAAATGTTATCTTGCGCATTGGGTGAAGGTTTACAGAGCAAATATGTTTTTCACTCAATAATTCACTATTCATGACATTGACTACAGTCCCCACAATGTAACATCACTCTTCCCACTTCCTCCCTAGGGTTCCTGGGTTTAAGTAGTCCAATTTAGAACCTTTTTATAATTAGCTCAATACCCAGGGAAGCCAAGAGCTGTATGTGCATCAGTTGACCTAAAATCCTGTCTTTCAACCATGGTGCATTGCAAACTCAATGTGGATATATTCTAGTATGATTAGAAGATATTAATTCTACTGGAACATCTACTGTCTTCTTAACAGTGAGTCTGTATCAGGACACTGGGAACTATTTGTGTGTGTGTGACACAAGACAACCAGTCCACTTTTCTTTTAAATTTGAGGACACATTCCAGCCATGAAAATAGTTTTGGAAACCGCAATCCACAAACAAACAAGGAAGACACAACAGTTCTTTAAGAAGACACGTGGCTCAGAACCAGATATTTCCTTTGTCAAGGTGAAATAAACTTGTCACTGAGAGGTACAGCATTTCATCAGAAGTTTAAAGCAATGGTGGTTGCTGTTGTGAGCAAGCATCGCACTTCAGAGCTCTGCCCTGTTCAATAAGCAGTTGCTGGTAGAACAGGTAATTTACAGCATCGTTTTCCAAAAGACTCCGCTACCTGCTGTTTGCAGAACTCTGTCTGCACTGAGAGAAGCATTTCCACATGGGGAACGGCTGCGTATGTCTTGAGGCTCATAGAAAAGGATTCTCTGTGAGCGCATGTCTAATGGGAAACACTCACAGTTAAGGTTTCCCCGTATCTGATCTTCACGTGCCTCCAAACCTTTAGAAAAGGAACCTCCTGGAAAATGAATTACGAGGGTAGGTCAGAAAGAATTGCTACAGAATCATAGAAACCTTTATTTAACAGCATGCCCTGTTTCCACTCTAGGAAATATGGCGCTAACGATTTTTTGCCTCTTTGTTTATTAACCCACAGCTAGAATATGCAGATAGATTTTTTGTTTGTTTGTTTTTTGCTTTGGGGGTAGGGGTTTACTAGGACAGCCAGGTTGCCGTTTTTTGAAAATAATACAGGGAGGCTTCAAAACTGTGCGGAAAGTAGTGCAATGAAAAGACAATAGACTGTTTTAAAGCCCGCTCGAATTACAGTTGTACTTAGGTACCATTGAGTCGGTACCTACTCATAGCAGAATGAAACACTGTCTGGTCCTACACCAAGCTCACAGTCTTTGCTACGTTTGAGCCCATTGCTGATGTCACTGTGCAAATCCATCTTGTTGGGGTCTTCCTCTTTTTCTCCAACTCTCCACTTTACCAAACATGATGTCCTTCTCCAGGGACTGGCCCCTCCTGATAATATGTCCAAAGTAGGAGAGATGAAGTCTGGTCATCCTGGCCTCTAAGGAGCACTCTGGCTGTGCTTCTTCCAACACAGATCTGTTGGTTCTTTTGGGAGTCCATGGCACTTTCAATATTCTCCTCCAACACCACAACTCAAATGCATCAATTCTTCTGCGGTCTTCCTTATTCACTGTCCAGCTTTCGCCTGCATGTGAAATTATTGAAAATATCATGGCTGTGGTATATCATGGCTCATGCACTCTATCTCAGTGAACCAAGCACGTTAAACTCCTCAGACTTAATTTTCTGATCTGGAAAATGGAAATAAAAGAATACTTAGCTGTGGTGACCATTGAATACTGGGATCAATGAAAAAGGCCTGCTGCTTGGCAAACAATAAACATTGCTCCCTTCTTCTTTCTCTTCTTCATTCTTCCTGCAAAACACCTTTATAAATAAGCTTATTTCCAAGGAAACTAGAAGGCTAAAGTATTAAGTCATCTTAGAAAAATAAATAAATAAATGATGGCAATTTGTCTGTTAAGGTAACACTGAACTCAAACTGGGAATCAAATGCTTGTGAAGGGTTCTACTGCTGAGTTGTCTCACACAGGGTGAACCTGAGTTTGTCAGAGCAGAACTGTGGCCAATTGTTCCAGAGCAGATCACTAAGCCTTTCTTCGGAGTCCCCTCTGGGTGGACTCCACCCTCTTGGTGAGCAGCCAAGCACATTCACTTTTTGCACCATCCTGGAACACCTGGTACCTGGCAAAACACCAAAATGCCAGTGTTTTGCTGGGTACCAGTTTGTCCCATTTCTTCCAGGACACCACCCTGAGTCCACATGGGTCAGTGGGTCTGACTCATCCCATATGCAGAGGAATGTGACTCAGCCCTGACCTTCTTCCATGATGTGACTGTCCCGTTGGGGGACACCTGGCCTAGGATTTTAAACGACAACAGAAGAGACGCTACTGGACTTGTTGGATTGGGGAGGAGATGAACCTGGGCCTTTCGGGGACCAGAATGAGACTGAGACTGTAAAAGTAAACCCAGCAATCATAGCACACACCGAGTGGTGTTGCTAGGGCAGCTGGATACAGCTCTTCCTCATGCCCACAGCCCTGCATACCATAGACTGGGAATAAAATCCCACGGCTCTAGAAGGCCAGTTTTACTAACAGCAGCTTTGCCATTTCTGTCATCCTTAGGCAGAGTTTGAAGTTAAAACATAACGTATCCACATGTAACAAGTAATAAGAGATACAAGGTGACACGTTTCTGGAAACAGTATCTTATTCCAGACCACAGAGGAAGCTTCTTCAGTTGCACAGAGAAAAGCCCTTTCCTGAGAAAGGTAACTATGACGCCAGTTGGGCCCGCCATGTGCAATTGTTCAGGTGGCAGACTGCACAAGTAGTCCCAGCAGAAAGGACTAGTGGGGTGAGTCAGCCTGCGCTCTGTCCCAAGAGCCGCGCTGACTGCCTGGATGCTGCGTAGCCCTGGACAGAGGACACTCACCTCTGATTCACACAAAGGTATCTTCTAGGTTACCTGCTGTCCTGGCTGATCCTCATCTGAGTGCTGTCCTGTTCCATACCCACCCACAGAGCTCAGCCTCCCAGAAAAATCAAGTGACCACATGGGTTGTTGAAGCTGATGATTTAGGATGGCCACTGCTGCTGGAATAAATGACCTTGAACTCCATGGGTTGAAACTACCCACATTTACTACCTTACTGTTTCAGCGTCAGGGGCTCGCTGCACTGAAGTCAGGCTATGTTTGGGAGGCTCCAGGGGAGGATCAGGACTCCTGGTGTGGCGGTGTAGGGTAAGCACTGGACTGTGAACCACAAGGCTGGTCACTCAGACTCATCAGCTGCTGCTGAGGGTCATTATGAGTCAGAACTGATTCAACAGCAACTATAACAAACTGAGGACCCATCCGTTCTCTTCTGTTAGTGCAACGCTGTCTTGTTGACCCTGGACACTTTGTTATTGTTGTTGCTGTAGTTGTTAGGTGTCATCAAGTCGGCTCCGACTCACAGTGACCTTGTGCACAACAGAACAGAAAGGTTTCCTGGTCTTGTGTCATCTGCAGTCACTGCTAGTCGGAGCCCATTGTCACAGTTCCTGTGTTGTCAGGAGAGCTCAGCCCAGTCTGGTTGCAGAAGGACAATGAAAACAAACTGAGGGGCATCCTCAGTGAGCTGGACTGGCATACTGACCACAGCAAACATGAAGACGAGCACCGATTCATTCTGTCATGTATGCAATCGCCAAGATTTGAAGCAGATTCAATGACACTTTACACCCCAACAAAGTCCCAAAGGTGACAACTCCACCGTATCTGACTCAGTCCACTAGGGCTGATGAATTTGCATATGTCTGTGGACTGTCACCCCTCATTCCTTTGTCAGTTTGTCAGACAGTGATGACTTGTGTATTGCTGAGGTGCTGGAAGCTATATCACCGATGTGTTAAATACCAGCAGGAGTCCCTGGTGTCACTATGGGTTAATGCACTGGACTATAAAGTCAGTTTGAACTTCAAGGTCAGCAGTTCAAGATTACCAGTTGCTCCTCGGAAAACCCTATACAGGGTCGCTATGAGTCATGACTGACTGCCTGGCACTTAACAACAACAAGGTCACCCATGGTGGACAGGTTTCAATGGAACTTCCAGATGAAGACAGCCTAGGAAGAAGGAGAAACAGACTATTTCTGAATGGTTAGCCAGTGAAAAGCTGGAAGAGTGGAATGGTGACATAGTACCAGAGGATGAGCCCCTCAGGTTGGAAGGCACTCAAAATATGCCAGAGGAAGAGCTGACTCCTCTAAGTCAAGTTCACCATAATGTATGGATGGTTGATGTTTGAGAAACACTTCCGGGATCTTCATTTACTGATGGACACAAGGTAAAATAAGAAGAAATAGCTGTAGTCATTCATTATTAATTAGAATATGAAATGTATGGAACATGAATCTAGAAAAACTGGAAGTCATTAAAAATGAACTGAAGACCAATATCTTAGGCCTTAGTGAGCTGAAATGGACAGGCATAGGTCGCTCCAAATCTATCCCCGTTTCAAAGAAAGGAGACCCAACAGAATGCAGAAATCATCGAATAATATCATTAATATAACATGCTAGTAAAATTTTGCTGAAGAGATTTCAAAATATTTGCAACAATACTTGGACATGGAACTGTCAGAGGTTCCAGCCAGATTCAGTAGAGAAAGTGGAACAAGGCATCTTATTGATGATGTCAGCTGGATCTTGGCTGAAGGCAGAGAATACCAGAAAGATGCTTACCTGTGCTTTATTGACTATGCAAAGGTTTCCAACTGTGTGGATCATCATGACAAGCTGTAAATGACACAGCAAGGACTAGGTATTCCAAAACGCTTGAATTATGCTCATGAGGAACCTGTACATAGACTAAGAGGCCGTTGTTTGAACATTTCAACGGGACGCTGAATGTTTTTAAATCAGGAAAGGTGTGAGCCAGGGTTGTATTCTTTCACCATACTTATTCAGTCTTTATGCTGAGCAAATAATCCGGTAAGTTTGATTATATGAAAAAGAACATAGTTATCAGACTTGGAGGAAAAATCATGACCATCCTGTGAAATGTAGAGGGTACAATCTTGCTTGCTGAAAGTAAAGAGGACTTGAAATACTGAAGATCGGAGACTACAACCTTCAGTGTGAATTGCACCTGAAGGTAAAGACAGCAAAAATACTCACAATTGGACCAATAAATAGCATCAGGATAAATGGAGAAAGGATAGAAGTTGTCAGTCAAAGACTTCATTTTGCTCGGATCCACCATCAACACTCATGGAAGCAGCAGTAAATTATCAATCAACATATTGCATTAGGTGTATAAGACCTCTTTAAAGTGTTCAAGAGCCAAGATGTTGGTTTGAGGACTAAAGTGAGTCTGACCCAAGCCATAATGTTTTCAAGGACCTCATATGCATGTGAAAGTTGGCCAGTGAATAGGGAGGACTGTACAAGAATTGATGCATTTGAGTTATGGTGCTGAAGGAGAATATTGAAAGTGCCACTGTCAGAAGGAAAAACCAATCTGTTTTGGAAGAAGTACAGCTAGATGCTCCTTAGAAGGCAGGAGGGTAAGACTTCATCTCCCATACTTTTCTCACAACAATTGTGAGGCTTATGCAGGGTCGGTCCCAGAGTGTTTCCTTTCATTAAGCATAGGGCCGCTAAACGTTGGAACCAACTGCAGGGCACTTGCTGATAGCTTCTGCTGCACCTTCACAAGACACTCCTCCTGATCTCTGGCTGCTCTCTGCCACCCAGGAGCTGGACCATCTGCCCAGAAACATTCTCTTTGGTCTGTCCAAGAGTTATTTTGTTTTTTTAATTGCATTCCAACACACCTTGGACTGAAAATCTGAAGCTCCCCCAGCAGAGAAGTGATTCCCCACATCATCCTGGAAACTGATTCTGTTGCAGGGAGCTAGCGGCCCTTTGTGGGCATCAAGGTGCTGAGGCAGGTGATGAGGTTTTCCTCCTGGGAGGGTGCTGTGTATTCCCCAGAGGTGATTTCCCTTTTGCATGGTGTTCGCATTCAGTGTGGTTTTTTAGCTCGATTTGGGGCATCCGTGGGTGTCACTGAGGGTGTGGATGGCACTGGTGTGCTAAACAGGACAAGACATACACAGGCCTGAACCCCAGGACATGCCTCCAGCTCTTTACCCTCTTCCTTGTTAATGGATCTTAATGTTACCTGCCCCATGACAACCCAGAAACACTGCCCGTCCCTGCGCCGTCCCATGACCTGTCAGCCTTTTAGATAGTGATCCTCAGAGTTTTCATTGGCTGCTTTTCTGAAGTAGATTGTCAGACCTTTCTTCTTGGTTTGCCATCATCCTCTCTCCCTCCTCATCCACCTCCTCCTCCCTTTCTTTTCCCTCGCATCTTTTATCCTCCTTCAGGAACTACGATCAACAAATCACTCTAAATGACTTCGCTCTCAAAAAAGGGGGAAGGAGAAAAAAGTCATTTCTCTGTGTGTACTGAAGCTGTTTAATCCCTGAGCAGATTAAACATTAATGTAAACACTTTTAAAAAATTATGAGATGTGACATGCTGCTAATTTTAATATGAAGCAATTTAATGAAGTTCTTCCATTGAATACTGAATGCACGGTGATTAGGGTGGGACTCAGGCATTGGCAGGTTTGTGATGTACAGATATCAGCGTTCAGTAGACAAGCTGCGCTCTCCTCCCAGCCTGCCCTGGTGGGCTCTCTGGGGGTCTTCATAGCAGTGTTCTTCCCATATGCAGGTCTTTGGGAAGGAGCCACGGGACTCCCCGACCCACCCATCTATCCATTTGCTTACCTTTTCATTCAAAGATTATGCCATGGGCTTTTCCTGAGCATTGAAACTCAAGCTGTGCCCAGAGGGGTCTGCAAGTTTTCATCAAGAAAACAAATGGCTACACCATTGCTCCATGCACCGTTGGCCTCAGTAGCCAACATGGACACACAACCCAGCGTGGTCCATACCTACAGTGGGATACCTCTCAGCCACTAAGGAATGAAGGCCTGCTGTGGCACCATAGGATGAGCACTTGATCACAGGTCTGTTTGAACCGCAAGGTTGGCAGTTCAAACTCACCAGCCACTCCTTGGAATCCCTATACAGGGTCATTATGGGTTGGAACAGACTTGATGGCACTTAACACCACCACACAAAGAGAAACAAAATCCTGAGCATGCTGCTACATGGGACATCCAATCAAATAGATAGCATTCTGGACATCAGACAACCATGTGTATTTTTCCAGTCTACAGTGTCTTTAAGAACAAATTCAGTGACAAAAACAACTAGGAAATGCCCAAAGATTTGGGCTTGAGAAAGATCTAGAAGGTGAGCAATTATACTCCTTTGAACAATCACCCATACAAGATGAAAAGAGCAGCAAATGCTCAGAGAGAATGCTCAGAAGGCAGGAAGGGTGGGAAAGGAGGAGACAGGAACACAGGGAGGAAATGCGAAGAGTGCTGTTGCATTGTGGGACTATAATCAGTCACTTATCAGAAAGTGTATGAACGGTTGAATGGAAAATCTGTTCTGTAAACTTTCACCCAAACCACAATAGAAAGTTTTTTTAAAAAACAGTTTTCTTACACAGCTTGGTGGTGCTAGCGGTGGTATAGGATTTCTGAGGCTGTAATCTTTATGGGGGAGTCCTGGTGTGGCACTGTGGGTTAATGCACCTGACTGCAAAGCCGTTCGAATGCAAGGTCGGCAGTTCAAGCTCACCAGCTGCTCCTCGGAAACCCTATACAGGGTCGCTATGGGTCGGAGCCAACTCAACGGCACTTAACAACAACAACAAATCTTTACGGGAGCAGAAAGCCTCATCTTTCTCCCATGGTACTGCTGGTAGTTTTGAACCACTGACCAGTAGATTAGCAGCCTGACTCATAACCACTACGCTACCAGAGCTCCTTAAATGGCTTAGTTATCATCTATTGATAGAACTGAGGTTGGTCTTCAGGGTTAGAGTACATTCCCAAATTTTGGGCTCAACACATGTTACCATGTCCAGGATAATTACTCATTTAATGCTTAATAAATTAATTTTTATAAAAGGACTACCAAGAGACTATAATAAAAATTCACATAGAGGGAGGTGATGTTTGTAACACAAATGACCAACCCAGCATTCCGTATCTTGAATTTATAGCAGCACATTCTCCAAGTCTGAGATAGAAACCGAAAGGCCACCAGAAAATCTGTAAATGTCTGGGAGAGATGCTTGACAGGAAAGCACGCTCACAGCCTGGGGGCCATTGGAAAAGCGGCCCAACCTGATCACTCAGTCTGAGAAATGAGGGCCACACCCCCCCAGCATCTCGCAGCTGGGACTACAAAGAGCAGGATGTTCATTCATCATCCTGCCCCAGGTGAAGCAGTGTCTGGCACCAAGTATAAGTGTGCTTATTCTGTCCCGCATACCTCAGAGATATTGCCAGCACAGTAGATAGGATCATGTGTGAAGCAAGTAGAATGCATTGTCTGGTTTCCTGGTGTAGAGAAGAATTAGGTTAACATAATACTGTCAGCTATGGCCAGGAATCCTGGTGACACGGTCGGTTAAACTTTAGGCTACTAACCTCAAGGTCAGCAGTTCAAACCCACCAACTGCTCCTCAGGAGAATTACTAGGCAGTATGCTCTGGTACCTCCACTTGTCTGTTAGTCTGTCACACGGTGGTGCCTTATGTGTTGCTGTGAAGCTGAAAGCTATGTTACTGGTATTTTACAAACCAGTAGGACCACCCAAAGTAGACACGTTTCAGCTTAACTTCTGACTCAGACAGGCTAAGAAGAAGGAGAGATGGACTACTTCTGAATATTTAGCCACCAAAAACATGAATAACCACAGAATATTGTCAAATATAGTGCAGGAAGATGAGCCTCTTAGGTTGGAAGGCGCTCAAAATGTGGCTAGGGAAGAGATGCCTTGTCAAAGTAGATTCGATGACAATAACGTAAGTGGAGTAAAGCTTTTGGGACATTCATTTGTTTATGGGGCACAATTCAAATTGAGAAACATTTGCAAACATCTATTAGTGTTCAAAAGCAAAGATGTCAGTTTGAGAATTAAGGTGCATGGTATTTTCAATGTCATCATATGCATGTGAAAGTTGGACAATGAATAAGGAAGACCATAATGGAAAGATGATTGCATTTGAGTTATGTTGTTGAAAGAGAATAACATAAGTATCATGGACTGCCAGAAGAACGCACCAATTTGTGTTGGAAGCAGTACAGCCAGAGTGCCCCTTAGAAGCCAGGATGTGAGACTTCATCTCTCATTCCTCAGACATGTTGTCAGGAAGGATCAGCCCTTGGAGAAGGACATCATACTTAGTAAAGTCATGGTGGTAATGGTGTGTCATTGAATAGACTCTGTATAGGGTTTCTGAGGCTGAAATCTTTATGGGAGCAGAAAGCTTCATGTTTCTCCCAAGGAGTGACTGGTAGATTCAAACTTATAACCTTGTGGTTAGCAACCCAGCTCATAACCCACTAAGCTACCAGGCTTCCTTGGTAAAGCAGAGGGTCAGCAAAAAAGAGGAAGACCCCCAATGAGATGGACTGGCCCAGGAGCAGCAGCAACAGGCTCAAATGTAACTACAATTGTGAGGATGGCTCAGGACCGGGCAGTATTTTGTTCTGTTGTGCATAGGGTCACTATGAGTCAGAACTGCCTTGAAGTCACCTAACAACAACAATTTTCAATAACTTCATATGCATGTGAAAGTTAGACAGTGAATAAGGAGGGCCATACAAGAAATGACGCACTGGATTTGCGTTGTAGGGAATATTAGAAGTTTCATGGACTGCTCAAAAAACAAACCAATAACCTGTTGGAAAAAGTGCAACCATAATGCTTCTTGGAAGCCAAGATGGCCAGGCTTCATCTCTCATACTTCAGACATGGTATCAGGAGGGACTAGGACATCATGCTTGATAAAGCAGAGATTGTCAAGGAGGAAGACCCCCAACAACATGGATTGACAATGTGTTTGCAACAATAGGGGTTTGTGTAGATAATGAAGGACTGAGCAGTGGAGTCACTGAATCACAACCAACTTTTGATGGTACTTGAGAATTACAACAGCAGATCGCCAGGCATTTCTTCCGAGGTGCCTGTAGGTGAACTCAAACTTCCGAGCTTACAAACAGCAGCCAAGCAGGATCACCTTTTATCCCCCTACCTCCCCGAATACCACAGGCTTCTTTAAAAAAAGATGCAGCTGCCATGGAGTTCGCATGTCAAAGCGAGGCTTTCAGTAAAGTAGATTGCCAGACCTTTCTTCCTCGATGCCTCTGGGTAAGTTCAAACAATTTATCCCAGTTTGGTGTGAGGCTAAAGCAGATCATAGCCCCCTATGCAGTGAAATTCCTAAAAGAAACTCCAAGTGTTCAGTGCCCAACAGTTGTTAGAAGCTCCTCTGGACACAGCTCACAAAAATTACGTTAACCTGCTGACCACCAACATCCTGTTCCTTCTAGAGACCCTCAGAGCCAAACCACCAGGTTACATTACAGACCGTGGTCCACTCAGGGCAGGCCTGCGTCTCTGAGAACTTTCCTGGTGAACATCTGACCCCAGCGACTTGAGGACACAAAACTGAATTATGCAACTCATTATATGTCCCAAAGGCAACGTCAGCCCAGGGTCTGTGGCTTCGCTCAGGAAAATAATCAAACTCACTGTGAGCGCCATTCATGGGAGCAGTTTCCCAGCTGGGCTCCACCAATGGCCTCTTCATCTTTTCACTGGCTGTCTGACCTCCAGAAGGGGTTACCTTTTTATTTTTGTTTGTTTTTTTTATAAACTACAAACATAATGCCAATTATGTTCCGTAATCCATTAAATGCACTAAGAAGTAAAGCTCATTATCCTCTATATAACACATGGACGGGTGGCTATTACAAGCAGAGAGCACCGATTCCCCATAAAAATGAGCAAGGTGTCTGATAACAAACAGCCGGCCATGGTGGATCTCAGCGAAAAACCCATTAAGCAAAAAGAAAAATCGCATTGCACGTGGGGCCGTGACTTTAAACACTTACCTTAAAGAAAGCAACATGTTCCTGTCTTCAATCACCTTGGTGGCCTCAGAGGGGTTTCTGCATTAATTTTAACATCTTGAAAAGATCTTTTTTTTTTTTTTTCCCTAAATAATATCTGCAGAAGCCAGCAATTTGAGCACAGGCCTCTAATTTTCTCTCCTAGCGTATTGGACAGAAATAAGTAAGGAAATATGATAATAGGTAAAAAACAAACAAACAAAAACAAAACAACAAATCAGGACCTACACTGACAACTGGGTGTGGCCTACATCCCATAACTGCAGGGGTTCCTGGAAATTGCAGAAAATCCTGCCTGGTTAGAGCTGTCAGGGGAAGTATAAGACCGGCGGTCACTCTGGAATTTTGAATACACGCACATATCTTGCACTATTGTTCCTGGTGTATCTGGAATTCACATGTAGCTGGGGGTCCTGTATTTCCGTTTGCTAGATTTAGCAACCTTCAAGGGCTGACAGCGAGTCAGCTCTGACTCACAGGGACCTTACAAGCCTGGAATACTGCTCCCTGGGGTCTCCAAGGCTGTGGTCTTTATGGGAGCAGCTGGTGAGTTCGAACCATCCATCTTGTGGTTCGCAGCCCAGCACTTAGCCCACTGTGCCACTTGGTGGGCCCCCATTCTACAGAACTCTGTGAGAAGTAGAGAAGGTCAGGGATTTGTACCAGCTGAAACGACCCCTTCCCACCCCAACCTTCAGACATCCGCCAAGAGGGGTCCAGGCTCCAGGGAGCGCAACGCACTTGTGTGTGTCCCTTTGAGAGAGACCACTGCAGGAATTTTGGGGTTTACAGCTCGCTTTTAAGGCAGAGAAACCAAAGATGGCTGAAGGATGACCAATGAGGAGCATTCAGGGTGACCTGTGAAGATTCCCCCAGAAAACCGAGTTCCCAGGACAAAGATTTCCCTTTTAAAACCAGCACAGCTTATGTGGCCCTATGATTATACAATGCCCATGGCAGTGTTCCTCTTGCCCTGTGCCAGACAACCTACAAAAATAATAAAAATAATAATATTTTGAGTTTTGTTCTCACCTGAGCAAGTATATGTTCAGTAGCAAAAAAAATTTTTAAATTAAAAATAAAAAAACAAGAACTAATGCTTTTTGTGCACTGGTGTTGACTTAGCTTCCTGAGAGTCTCAGTTGTAAGCAGAGTGAGGTACCTCTGACTATCCAGTTTGTGTAAGACAAGACGCATGAGCTTGTCCAGCTGCACTGCTGTGATGGTCGGAATCAGCTGGCCCATTGTGGAGGCCACCTCTCAACACGGCCTTTCCAGGCACATGCTTAACATGACTGTATTACCTACAACAGAATGAAACGTGCCCAGTCCTGAGCCACCCCCATGGGCTCGGCGTAGATGAGTGCATCGTTGAAGGCACTGGGGACTTCCTGGTTTTTCGCTGACCCTCTGTTTTCTCAAAGGAACCCTGGTAGCAGAATGGGTTGTATGGTGGGCTACTGAACTGCAAACTCAGAAGTCTGAACCCACCAGCCTTTCTTGGAGGAAACAGATGAGGATTTCTGCTTCTGCAGGGACGTTATGAATCAGAACCAACTTTACGGCACAAAACAACAGCAGCCGCTACAGTGCCAACCATCACGCCCTTCTCCAGCGATGGGTCCCTCCCTGATGCTGGGCTCATATTCTGTGGCCCATCAGGTTTTCTTTGGCAGCTTTCCATGAATCAATCACCAGGCCTTTCTTCCTTGTCTGTCTTGGTCTGGCGTGTCGCTGAAACCTGCCCACCATGGGTAACCCTGCTGATTGTGACACACTGATGGCTTCCAGCCTCACAGCAACATGCAAACCACCTCAGTGTGGCAAGCTGACAGATGAGTGAGGGGAGGGTTGGGCTGCTACCTGATTCCCTTTGGATTGTATTCGCGTCTTTGCTTACCTGCTTCATATGCTGTGTGAGGCTGCTTTTTGATGCGTTTTGTTGTTCAGTGCTATCCACTTGATCCAGACTCATAATGCCCCAATGTGCAAGAGCAGAATGGCCCCATGGGATTTTCTAGGTTGGTCGCCACCCCTTTCTCTGCCAGGCCTACTGGCTGAGTTTGAACTGTCAGCCTTTCGGAGAGCAGGCTCAAAAGTCACTGTTGTACCACCAGGGCACTGTCAATGTCTTGCGGCAACATTCTTTATCTTAAAACTAGGTATTCATACAAAGTGAGCATTTGAAATGAGACCGGTTTGTAAAAGCGTGGCATGGTTGGTGTGAGGCAGGCGCCCAATGGCTGGGGTCCCTGGGGTCCCTGCGCTTTGCTCCGTCCACCTCTCTAACACCTGCCCTCTGCTCTCCTTCTGCAGTGGCTGAGAGCCGTGGTGTCCTGGACAGCATCCAGAGGTTCTCCCTGCTGCCCACCTACCTCCCGGTGACCTACCGTGTCCACGACGCTGACTTGGTCTTCTTCCTCAAGGAGGCCAACCAGGACATCATGCGGAACTCCAGCCTGCAGTCCCGGGTGGAATCGTTCCTTGTCTACAGGTCCCGGGGGCTGCCCGCACTCAGCGCCAGCTACGGGCCCTTCTCTGTGCAGCAGGTGGTGCCTCAGGAACTGATGCTGCCCTCCAACCCCTTCGGGCCCACCAGCAAGTGCCCGCTCAACTGGAAGCTGAAGGCCTATGTCCTTCAGGACAGAGCCTACCCGAGCCGGCCCAAAGTGCAGGTTCTGTTCCACATCGTGGGCCGGGACTGGGATGACCACAGTGCCCCCGAGCACCTGCCCTGTCTTCGGGTGTTCGCCTTCCGGGAGACCCGAGAGGTCAGGGCCAGCTGCCAGCTGAGAGGGGTGCTCGGGCTGTGTGTGGCCGAGCTGGAGCTGCTACCCAGCTGGTTCAGCGCCCCCACCGTGGTGGCCGGGAGGAAAAAGGTGACTGAGCGGCCTGAGGGGACCCCGGTGGAGCTCTACTACGCCGTGCAGCCGGGGGATGGGCGTGGGGACTGCGCCAAGGGGAACTCAGGGACCCGCAGTGGCCTGCGGACCAGCCATGGGGACGTGGACGAATCCGGGCCGCCCCTGCAGAGGATCGGAAGTGTATTTCTGTACCAGGCTTCGAGCCCGCCGGCCCTGCGAGAGCTGCGCTTGGATCACAATGTGGCCGTCCACTACCTGCCCAAGACTGTTAGGAAGGGTGACGTTCTCACCTTTCCTATCTCTGTTGGCAGAAACACCACAGAAGACCAGTTCACACTGAGGTGAGTGGTTCCCACCATCTGTGCTGGCTCCGGGTCAGACACGCGTGTCTCCAAACAAGGCCACGTTTCTATCTTCACAAGCCCTATTCCCGTGTAAGGTGGAGACCTGCTTCACCTTTCAGCGTTGGCGATTTGGTTCTTATTCGTGGATGTTCCGGTCACCATAGGACAGACGGTGGGGCTGGGGGTGCTAACTTAGGTCTTTTGCTGTAGTTTGGGGTGCATCAGCCAGTTTTAGGAACCTAGGGTTATCCCATGAGAGCCATTTCAGAATTGGGAACAGGCAACTTTAGAGACAGTGTAGATTCCGGTTTGGGGCCAGACAACATGACATTGAGTATGGTGGTAAAGTGAGTCGTGTGGATTTTATAGTTTCCCACTAGGATTTTGCAGTTTCCCACTAAAAACTACTGTAGTTTCCCACTAGGATGAGAAAGTGTGACGATGATGGCAAACACAGGCCACAGACGTGAAGTCGGTGCACGCGGCTGCCACAGACCCCCCCATTCGTAAAAAACACAAGGTCTTTGAAGCGCAATAAAACGAGGCGCACTTGTAGTTAAATGCTTCCAAGTTCAAACAAAGCCGCAAATGGGCCCGTGGCAGTTGTCTGAAAACATAGGAAGTATGTTGCTAGAAATTCACATGTGTGAGTTCCAAGTGTCATGTGACACCAGCCTCAGGGCTGCTGTCTTCTCTCTCTGGACACACGCATTAAGAGTCCAAAAGGTGAAACAGCCCAGCGTATACAGGGTGGACAGTGGGACTTTCCGGGCATCTGCTATCAGAACCCCCTCCCCAAAGATGAGGCAGAGTGGATACTGTGCCCTTTAGGAAAAGCTCCTTGGATTACATGTGAGAGAAACTTGCGGGCTTGTCTGAAGTGCATTTTCGTCATATTGTTTGTTTAGTTTTTTTCAAACGAAGGAAAGTTCGTGTATAACTGCTACATAATGAAAATGTTGATTGGGTTCCTGACAGTATCTTAACATCCTCACCCAGTGACTTGATCTGAAGTGAAATATCCTAATGTCTCTGCTGGCACCTGTGGAAATCTGAGCAGCAACGTCAGACTTGGTATATCTGTGGGTTTGTAAGGTTCCGACAATAGTTATTTTACAACACCCTGTCTGACTTGATGGCTACTCTTTTCTTTCTTCCCTTAATTTCTATCTTCTTTTCTGTCTTGTTCTCTCTCTTTCAGCTCCTCTTCTTTTTCTTTCTCTTTTTCTATTCTTTTATCAAGAGTTGCATGATCAATTTCCAAAGCTTCCCCCTTTTGAGTGCAACATTTTTTTTTTTTCCAGTTTACAATTTGGCTGTGAAAATTTTCTTATTCATAGATTTCCTAGGCTGTCATGCACAGTCAGCGTGGCTGCTAATGTGACATCTTGTGCCATAGTTTGGGGTGCTGTGGCTGAAGGGTGGGTGAGTCTGAGAATCCAACCACTAGGGTCCTTTTGCATGTCTATTTCATTATCATTCAGCATTAAGTAGTATCAGAAATTTACACTTCCCAGTAATTGACCACGGCTGATTCTGCACAGGTCCCGCCCTCTGCCGGGGATGTCAGCTGACCTCCCTTAGCCTCTCTGGATGTGCCTCTCGTCCAGCCGGCTGCAGGTTGTTCTAGGCTCCCAGGTGCATTTGATCTTAAATGCAGCGGTCATTTCTTAAGTAAAGATGTTGCTGATAACAACCGGATGTTTGGATTAAAGAGAGCTTTGTCCTCTGGTATGGTTTCACACTCTACCAACTTCAGGTTTGCTGACTACTAGCTGCCTGGTTTCTGGACCCAGGGTTAAACACCACCGTCCCCTGGAGCTTTGACAACCCAGGAAACAAAGGCAGCTTTCAGCTCCTTTTTTCTGGAAGCATCGTATGTATTGTGCAGAATTTCCCACAAAACTTTGCATCTCTGAACAGCCATCCCCCAGTGAACAACTCAGTGTGAGCATGAGGTGGCCCCCGTTGCTGGTCTAAAGGAACAAATTCAAGAGAGAGTTGCCCTGCTGGAGGCATGCTCTAAGGGGCCCGTGTGTTTTCAACTTCAGGAGCAAACACATAGAAGCATCCAAATCCGATGACGGCTCCGTCACAAATTTAGAGTCGGGGCATTGCGAATGGAACAGCGGCATAGTTTTCAGATCCAATCAAGTAGCAGTATGTAAAAAACACCATCATCTCTGATGGGCAAGAGCAAAGTACAGGCAGATCTCACGGGTACAGAGGGGGTTCCAGACTGCCACAGTAAAACGGGTCTGACCATAAAGGGAATCCCACAGATGTTTTCATTGCCCAGTGCGCAGAAGAGTGATGTCGACACTGCTGCCATGTACTGAGTGTGTAACAATAGAGTGACCACCACTGGGCGCAGACACATGCAGTGCGTACACGCTGTGGGAACGGCACTTGTAGACCCGCTCACTGCCGTGTTGCCACGGACCCTCCACTTGGAACAGACATAGTTTGTAGGAATTACGATAGAGTGAATCATGATCAAACAAGATGTGCCTCGAAATAGGTCTTTCATGAAGGTGCGCTTGACTTGGCTGTCTGTCTCCTTCTTGTTACGAGCATACTCCCTGCACACTTAAAACACTCTCAGTACAAACGCGCCTTCTCTGTTTATTAAACAGCTGGAGGGGATCTGGCTTGGCAGCATTATTAGCCTTGAGTCTGTATCCCATAATTGGGAAATAATAAAACTGTACATCTTTTTTTAATGAAGTCAATTTGACTAATTTAGCATAGCCTCCAAGTCTTTAGAAGGAGCGTGGGTTTGCTGCAGCAGACCACGTGTTATACATAACCCTGTGAGATTCAATGAGGCTTTCCCTCAGAGACTGTGACTTTCATCACCAGGCACTAGGTGTAGACAATGTTGACAGGGTCCCCAGGGGCCAGGGTGGGCAGCCATCCACTTTCCTAGGGAGCTGTGTGCTACACAATCAGGGCTCTGGTCCAGCTGATGGTGGGGGCCCAGACTTCCCTCTCTTCACTTAGAAGTACCTGGGAAGAAAGGCCTGGGTGTGATCTGCTTCCAAAAAAATCAGCCCCTGAGAGCCCGATGGAGCACAGTTCCATTCTGACACACACGGGCGTGCCACGGGTCCGCTCAAAGGCAGCGGGTTTGGTTGAATGGGTCTTGGAAACACACAGGTGAGGCAGACTATAAGCGAAGGCAGTGTTTGGGGTGGGGAGTTAACCCACTTCATTGGGTATTGAAATGATCGAGGGCCATAGAGCTTAAGACTGAGCTCCTGTCGATATTTTCTATTAAAGATACGACGTCCACTCAACGTGGTAGGGGACATTTATGAAAAACCACAACAACCATCCCACTCTGTTGTGTGTGTGTGTGTGTGCGCGTGTGTGTTTCAGCCTTTGAGAACCAGGAAATCCGGATGGGGCTGTTTGTCCTCTCGTACAGCCTCTTGCATCCTGCGGCTTTTTTTTTCCTTCCAAAGCAGGTATCACAGATGAAGTAAAACTTTTATCCCTTACACACATCTAAGCATCCTTTATAATTTCAGGGGGAAAAAATGTTTTGTGGTGTTGTTTTTTTTCACGCGAACACATGAAGCATCCTGCGGCACCTGGTCCCTTTCTTCTATATTCTCCCGCCCTCCCCTACAGAATGCCGAGTTTAGGAGCACCTGGGGCCTCCCATCCCCAGATCATGTATCTGGGGGAGACCAGAATTTGGGCTCTGGACTCCACATTCTCAGAGAGATGTGTCTCTTCCCCCACCCCACAGAGAATTGGGGCCTGAGTTCTGTTGTAAGGACAAATCCAAGTACTAACCTCGAATTAACTTGTCTGTTGGATACCCCAGAAGTGGGGCAGGACACCCCGGAGCAGTCCTAAATGTGTGGGAGGGACAGATGCCTTCCTGAATGAAAGGACAAGTGGATGACTATAAATAAATACACACTCTTCACTGAGATCTCTGCCATGGGAAATACTCAAGAATTTGCTGAGTCTCCTGTGCCCGGTGCTGTGACCAGGCTTTAATTCTTACATTGTCACCAAGGAGACATTTGTGTGAGTCTGAGAGAAAAAGAGTCCCAATCTCCATGTCTGGCAAGGGGAGCGAGTGGGTCTGGGATGGACACGACTCAGTGCTTCTCCATACTGTGCGAAGGCTGCTTTGCTGATGACTTGGAGTTTGTTAGGAAGAAAGTCTGCAGTTTCGGACTGACCTGGTCTTGAACTCACCTGAAGGATGTAGTCTTTGAGGACCTGCGTTGACCTAGAATAGGATCTCTTCCAATTCTGTTTCAGATAGAGCCTCACAGCTCATGAAGCAAGGTGCGGCCGCTGGTAGTGTAGCCGTTACAAGTCGGGCTGTTACCCTCAAGGTCAGCATTTGAAACTACCAGCCATTCCACAGGAGAAGATGAGGCGTTCTGCTCCCGTAAAGATTTACAGCCTCGGACACGCTGTGCAGGGTCGCTGTGAGTTGGAACCAACTTCACAGCACACCACCACCACCACCACCACCATCCACTAGTATTCTGAGCTATAGACTGTAACTCTCCATGGGCTAATTTAAGATGAAATACCTTAAATCGATTAATTACATAAATTAAAATAGGTTCTTGTTAAATGCCGTCAAGTCAGTTCTGACTCATAGTGATCCTGTATAGAGTTTCCAAGGACCAGCTGGTGGGTTTGAACTGCCGATCTTGTAGTTAACAGTCCAGTGCTGATCCTGCAGTGCCACATGAGAAGTTAACATATAGAAATTGAAAATATTGAAATAAAAGATCAATGAGATTGGATTCTTGAGAGGCGGGGGTATTTCAAGAATTCATTAGTGTGTTCTGAGAGAGTGTCATCCATCCACATGTAACCATGGTGTAGATGCTGGAGCTGACTCCCATGGGCCAGTCCTCTCGTGGTCCTAGTGAAGGCCTGCCGTAGTCATTTCCTGTTTTTGGCATCCCCACATGGTATGCAGAAACACTGGAGAGGGCCCCCTAGGGACTCACTATCCACTTGCTGACCCTGCCGGGCATGCAGGGAAGCCCAATCTGGCTTCCATAATGAGATGTGGGCTCTAGGAATCAATATATCCCAAGATTACATCCCATGGACGCAGTACTTTCTTCACAAAGAGCCCAGGGTACTATTAGGAATGCAAGGAGTCACAGGAGGTGCAAACAGTTAATAATCTTGGTTGCTCACTGAGATGTTAGAGGATTGAGTCCACACACAAGTACCTCAGAAGAAAGGTCTGGCAATCTACTTCTGAAATATCCACCACTGAAAACCCCATGGAGCAGGGTTCTGCTCTGATACAGATCCGATTGCCACGGGTCAGGCTCCACTTCAGGGTAAACTGGTTGTAAGGAAGGGAACGGATGCATCTGGTCTGAACCTGGGATTGTAAGCCACTTTGTCATCTATTGGGATTGATGGAATTACTTTATAGTGGAGACGGGAATGAGAGGCAGAGTGAGAAAAGGGATATTTCTTCCTTCTTTCAAAATAAACTTTACTTTAGCACACAGACATAGAAGATGTTGCAGATTGGGTGCCAGACCACTGCATCAAAGCCAAGCCCACAACACGGGATATCACAGATGTGGTTACCCAGTGCATGTACAAGTCATGTGGACACTAGACCGTTGTTTGTGATGTGTGCAAGAACATGAAGACAGCATCTGAAATGTGCTGGGAGTGACCACAAGTGACCACAACGGGACACAGAAACAGGGCAAGTTCTGATAGACTCACTGGACCCAAGGTGGCCACAAACCATCTGTTTGTAAAAGAAATCGAAACAAAACAAAAGATGCAACAGCTGTGAAGTGTAATAGGACAAAGCATGGTAAAATAGGTGTGCCTCTGTCTTTCTCCTAACTATGCACTTCGCTTGGTCCAGTGGTGTGTCTGCAGGCTTAGGTATGCAAATAGCCTGTGAAGACAGAAGGAGGTTATCCACATACCCTACATGCCTTCTAGATTCCTCTCATTAACATCTTATATTAGTGGGATACAGTTGTTACAATTAATGAGCCAACATGGATACCTTATTAATAACAAAGGCTGAACTTCATTCAGATACCCTTACTTTTCACCTAATATCCTTTTCCAATCTCACGATCCCACTCAGGTTACCATTGCTGGTATCATATGGTGACTGTTTTTCTATGTAAGAAAATGCTGTACTGTCTTCCAACCTGGAGGCACCATTCCGTACCCCCAGGAGCAATTCACAAGTTCCCCTCCTGATACACATCCATGCCAAGGGCAAGAGTTGGCGTGGCACCATAGGCTAAGTGCTGGGTCTCAAGGTCGGTTTGAACCACATGGTCAGTGATTCAAACTCAGCAGCTGCTCCCAGGAAACCCTAAACAGGGTCTTCTGAGTTGTTGGCAGCAGTTAACACCAACAGGAAGCCATTCTAACAGATAAGTAGGGACTTCTCATTGTTTTTCCTTCTGATTCCCTAATGACAAATGACGTTGAACATCTTTACCTGTGCTTCTTTGCATCTGTTTATCTTCTTCAGTGAGGTGTTTATTCATATCTTTAGCTCATTTGTTAAAAAATGGAGTGATCCATCTTACGTTTTATCATTGGGTTTTAAGAACTCGTACATATTTTGCATCCAAGCCTTTTATCTTGTTTGTCCTTGAAAAATGTTTTACTAAGTTTTAGGCTTGTCTTTTCATTTTTTGAACACTGATTTTGGCAAAGCAGAGATTTTAACTTTAATGAAGTTCAGTTTGCAAGTCTTTCATTAACAGTCACTCTTGGAATCAGCTCGAAAAAATTCACTGAGTCCAAAGGCAGGTACAAGAGGTGGCTTCTGCGTGTGTTTCCTTCTAGAGTTTATACGATTGTGAATTTTGCATTTAGCACCATCATCCATTTTGATTTATTTTTGGTGGAAATGTTACATAATATTTATGTCTAAGCTCGCGGTTGTACATATGTTGTTTTAAGTGCTGTTGTGTTGGTTCTGACTCATACCAACCCTGTATAGGGTTTCCGAGACTGGGCATCTTTGCTGCAGTAGAAAGTGTCATCTTTCTCCCATGAGGTGGCTAGTGAGCTCAAACTGCCTACCTTGTGGTTGGCAGTCCAGTGCTTATCATAGGGAGCCACCATGTTCTCCTTCCATATAAAAGCCAGATTCCCAAGTAGCATTTGTTGAAAAGACTTCTTTTTCCGCTTAATTACCTAGCTGCGCCAAGGAGCTCTGGTAGCGTAGTGGTTATGAATCGGGCTGCTAATCTCAGAGTCAGCAGTTCGAAACTACCAGCTGTTCCGCAGGAGAAAGATGAGGCTTTCTGCTCCCATAAAGGTTTACAGCATTGGAAACTCTGTACAGGGTCGCTGTGAGTCGGAACTGACTCCACAGCATATAACAACAACAACAACAACCTAGCTGTGCCATCTGTGTGGGGCTCTCTCTTCTCTTCCTTTAGTCTTCCTTGTTTATTTCTGGGGCAATAGCCTGCTGTCTTGGTTACTGTAGCTTCCTAGTAAACTGTGAAATTGACTAATGCGCTTCTTCAGTCTGTATTTGCTGTTTTAGGTCTTCTGCCTTTCCACATAAAAATCAGAATCATTCTGTCATTATCTGCAAAACACTCTCTGGATTTAGACTGGGGAATCTGTTGCTTCTAGAAATCCGGTTATGGGGAAATGTGGTACTATTGTAAATGACATTGTCCACTGTTCCTTTGGAGGACTTTTAAATGGACTTGTACTTACTGATCTTAAATCCTGTGACTTTGATGTAATTACTTGCTAGTTCCAGGCGTTTTCTTGAAGAATCTTTGCGATTGTCTACATGGTGGACGGTCGTGTCATGTATGGATGAGGGTGGTCTCCCTTCTTTCTCATGCCCCTGTCTTCTTTGTCTTATTTTATTCAGTAGTTGTGAAGGGGGTAGGGGGAAACACCTACTTTCCCACCATTAAGAATGACGATAGAGCTACATGTTTTCTAGCCCTTCAAAAGGTCTAGAAACTTCTCCCTTGTTCCTAGTTTGCTGAGAGATTGTTTTATTTTTAATCATGAATCCATGTTGGCTTCAGTCAGCTTAAACCTGTAAATGTGGTGGCTGCAGGGACTGAATAGTCAATCGTACTGTGTATCTGGAAGGAAGCCCACCTGGTCATGGTGTATACTTCCTGTGAGACATCCTTGGATTAGGTTTGTTGATTATCTTCTGTATAATTTCTGGATCTCTGTAAAACTTGGTCTGTAGGTTTTTGGTCTGTTGTTTTGTTTTTCTTTGCTTTTTATTTTTTCCCCCCTTTTCCCTGCTTGCAATGCCTTTATAAAAGGAGTCGTGGTACTGCACTGGGTCAAGTGCTTGGCTATTACACAAAAAGTTGGCAGTTCAAACCCACCAGCTGCTCCTCTGGAGAGAGCGGTGGCAGACTGCTTGCATAAAGCCTTCAGAAACCGGGGCAGCTTCAATCTGTCCTGGAGGATCACTAGGTTTGGTTCTGGTGAATTCCTTCCTGTCATTTTGGCATTCTGACAACTGCTATCTGAAAGGAGACACAGAATACTCCTTCTATTGATGTTTGCTGGAAAGGACTGTGGAGAACTGATATTATATTTTCCTTAAGTAGTTGGAAGATTTTCACCAATCCTCTAGACCTAGTGATTTTTAAGTTTTTGCAAGATTATTACTTTTCAGTTCAATTTCTTTAATAGATTCATGAGGGAGCTTTAAAAAGCTCATGGGAAAATCCCACCATCTTCAGGCTTTCCAAGTCTCCTTGCGTGAGTTTTGCTCGTTGGGTCTGCCAAGTAATTTACCTGTTTCATCAATTCGTGGACACCACGGCTCATTGATGCATTTAAGTTATGGTGTTGGAGGAGAATATTGAAAGTACCATGGACTGCCAAAAGAACAAATAAATCTGTGTTGGAAGAAGTACAGCCGAGTGCTCCATAGAAGCCAAGATGGCCAGACTTCGTCTGTCATATATCAGGAGGAACAAGTCCCTGGAGAAGGACATGATGCTTGGTAAAGTGGAGGGTCAGCTAAAAGGAAAAAGACCCCCAATGAGATGGATTGGCACAGTGGCAGCAGCAATGGGCTCAAGCGTATCAATGACTGTGAGGTTGGGGTAGTACCGGGCAGTGTCTCATTCTGTTGTGCATCGGGTCGCTCTATGTTAGCACCAACTTGATGGCACCTAACAACAACAATAACAGCTCACGGTAACCCTATAGGACAGAGTAGAGCTACCCTCACAGGATTTCCTAGTTTATAAACGTTGATGGGTGTAGACTGCATCGTCTTTCTCCTGTGGATCGGCTGGTGGGTTCCTCCCAGCACTTAGCCCACTGTTCCACCAAGGCTCCTGGTGTCATCCTTTGATACTCCTTCTAATGTCCCAGTGTGTTGATTACCACACACTCATGTTCGACACTGACAGTTTGTGTCTTCCTGGTGGGAACTGTATCTGTCTCACTGGCTTTTCTCAGAGAATTGGGTTTTGTTGATTTTCTCTGGGATTTTCCTTCTCAGTTTCATTGTCTTTCTCTGTCATTTGCAGAGCTTCTTTTCTTCTGCCTGCTTTCGCCTTAACTTCCTCTTCGGTTTCTAGTTTACGAAAGTGAAAGCTTAGCGCACTTGGTTTTTAGTCTTCTTTTCTTATGTGTGCATTAAATGTTAAAAATATACCTCTGAGAATAATTGTTATCAGGACTGATTGTGAGGGCTGGAAATGTAAAGGTGGACGTTTGGGGGCAAAGGCGGGGGAGTGATTAACCTTACAGTCTAGGAGCAGAGGTCCCTGGGACCATCAAAGGAGAAGAGCAGAGAACGGAACCCTACCCAGAGGAGCAGTGATGCCAGAGATGGAGACAATGACGATGACATGGAGAGATGAAGCGGCTGGAGACTTTAGACCTGGAGAGAGAGAGGGGCGGTGTGCAGATGACAGGGGGGCAGGCTTGTGTGGTATACCCTTTGGTTGATCGATGATGCATGGATGGGATTATAACCATGGTAAGGAAATGATATACAATGGCATCAGTGTGAAGCTGATGTCCTCCCATGTAAACTATCACATAACTCACAATAAAAACTTTATATATATACCTCTGAGACAATGTCTCTCACTAGCCTCACTTCTGAGGAGCATTTTGGCTGTACTGCTTCCAACCCAGATTTGTTGGTTCTTCTGGTGGTAGTTGTTACATGCCATCAAGTTGGTCCAACACGAAGCAAGCGTGGATAGGGTTTCCGCGGCTGGGATCTTCCATAGGAACAGAAGACTTCTTCTGTCTTCAGGTAGTCTGTAATGTATTCAATATTCGTCACCAACACTGTAATTCACACCATGCTTGGTAAAGTAGAGGGTCTGTAATAAAAGAGGAAGCCCCTCAACGAGATGGATTAACACAGGGACTACAGCAACAGGCTCAAACACAGCAACAGCTGTGAGGATGTTTCCTTCCGTTCTGCAGAGAGTCACGATGAGTCAAAGCTAACTCCAGGACACCCAACAACAACACGGCGTCGCTGTACTGCACCCCCAACTCTCTATGAGTTGTATTTTCATCGAGTTTACAATGTTTTTAAACTTCTCTGGAGACTTCTACTCTGATTTCTGGGCTATTTAGAAGTCTGCTGTTTAATTTCTAAGTATTTGCTGTGTTTTCCATGTGTCATACTATTATTGATTTCTAGCTTCCTTCCACTGTGCTCTGAGAATTCACTCTGTGTGATTTCTGTTCTTGTAAATTTCAGGTTGTGCCCCCCCCCCCCAGAGTGAGGTGTGCCCTGGAGAATTTCCCATGCGGACTTGAGAAGAAAGAGTATTTATTTTGCTATCTGCTGTGTTATTGTTGTTGTTAAGTGCCGTTGAGTTGGTTCTGACTCATAGAGACCCAGTACAGGGTTTCTGAGGGGCAGCTGGTGGGTTAGACCTTGTGGTTTGAAGTCCAGTGCTTACCCGAGAGTGACCCATCAGGAGTCTAGAGTTATTCCTGTTCTTGTTGTTATTAAGTGCCGCCAACTGTGATTTATCAGTAAGTATTTTAAGTCCTCTTCACTTTCAGCAAGCAAGGTTGTATCATCTGCATATCGCAGGTTGTTTAATGAATCTTCCTCTAATCCTGATGCCACGTTTTTCTTCATAGAACCCAGCTTCTCGGATTATGTGTTCAGCATACAAACTAAGTATGGTGAAAGAATACAACCATGGCATATACTTTTCCTAATTTTAAACCACTCAGTGTCCCCACGTTCTGTCTGAACAATTGCATTTTGGTCTATTCTTCATAATCACAATTAAGCGTTTGGATCCTTGTTCTCCACAATGTTGTCCATAGCTTGTCATGACACACACCATCCAAAGCCTTTGCATGGTCAATAAAGCACAGGTAAACCTCTTTCTGGTATTCTCTGTTTTCAGCAAAGATCCAACTGACATTAGCAATGGTATCTTTCATTTCACATCTGGCAGTTTCCTGTCAATGTACTGTTTCATGTGTTTTTTAATTATCTCTAGCAAAATTCTACTTGCATGTGATAATAATTCTTTTTCAGTTTTTATTTATTTATTTTTAATGCTTTATTGTGAATTATGTGATTGTTTACATGGGAGGACATTAGCTTCACATTGATCCCATCATATATCATTTCCTTTCCATGGTTACAATCCCCTCCATGAATCCTCCACCAACCAAAGGGTATACCCTGCAAGCTTGCCCCACCCCACCCCCCAGTCGTCCACATACAGCCCCTCTCCCTCTCTGGGTCCAAAGAGTCCCCAGCAGCTCCATCTCCCCACGTCATCATCTCTGCCTCCATCTCAGGCATCAGTGCTTCTCTGGGTAGGGTTCTGTTCTCTGCTCTTCTCCCTTGATAGTCCCAGGGACCTCTGCTCCTAGACTAAATAGTTGATCACATCCCTCCCTTTGCTCCAAAATGTCTACCTTTACATTTCCAGCCCTTACAATCAGTTCTGATAACAATTATTCACTATTGTATCACAAGAGACCTATCGGCATCTCCTTTCATCAGCCCCAACTAGACAGATTGGATACTATTCAGTGGAGATCCTGCCTTCCTCCATGCCCTCTGTATCTAGGTTTCCTCTTGAAAGCTTGTAAGCCAGTCACTTCTTGCCTCTGTAACATACCCCCTCCCCCCCCATTCTGGGTAGCCAATGCCCAAGTAGTGTGGCAAGACCTGGGGACTCTTGGTCCCAGAGTCAATGACATAGCCACAGAGGACTAGAGTGGAGAGTGAAACGTCCAGCTGATAAGAAGAGAGGGCATATGCATAAGAACACCCACACTTGTAGATAATACCCACTTGACCTGGCTTCAATGACTGGATGATCAGAGCTCAACTAGAAGAAGAAAGAAGAGGGAAAAAAGAGTAATCTGATACAATTTGATGAACTTGACCTATATCTATGGATGCAGTAGCTCAAAAGAGGGAACAAATCCTTACAGCAAGAATCATTCCCACCCCCTCCACACACAGAGTAGACAGGGATGGACAACTTGGACATTGGCTACCCAAAATGGGGAGTGGGGGGCTACAAAGGCAAGAAGTGACTGGCTTACAAGCTTTCAAGAGGGAACCTAGATCCAGAGGGCCTGGAGGAAGGTAGAATCTCCAGTGAGTAGTATTCAATCTGTCTAGGTGGGGCTGATGCAATGAAATGCAGACGGGTCTCTTGTGATACAATGGTGAATGATTGTTATCAGGACTGACTGTGAGGGTTGGAAGTGTAGAGGTAGACATTTTATAGCAAGGAGGGGCATGATTAACTTTGCAGTCTGCGAGTGGAGGTCCCTAGGACCATCGATGGAGAAGAGTGGCGAGTGGGACTCTACCCAGAGAAGCAGTGATGCCTAAGATGGAGGCAGAGATGATGACGTGGAGCAATGGAGCAGCTGGGGACTTTAGATCCAGAGAAGGAGAGGGACTGTGTGCTGAAGACCCAGGGGGTGTGGGGGGCAGGCTTGCAGGGTATATCCTTTGGTTGGTTGATGATGCATGGAGGGGATTGTAACCATGGTATTGAGACGATATACGATAGAATCAATGTAAAACTAATGCTCTCCCATGTAAACTATCACATAATTCACAATAAAACATTTAAGAAAAAAAAAAATATATCTACCTCTATATTTCCTACCCTCACAGTCAGTCCTGATGGCATTTATTCACTATTGTACCACAAGAGTCTTATCCCCATTTCCTTTCACCAGCCTGGTCCCAACAGATTGGAAATCATTCAGTGGTGATTCTACCTTCCCCCATCCCATCTGCAACTAGGCTTCATCTTGAAAGCTTGTAAGCCAGTCAATTCTTGCCTTTAAAGCTCTCCCCCCATTTGGGGTACCCAGTGTCTAAGTTGCCCATCTTTGTCAACCCTATATATGAAGAGTGTGGGAGTGTTCCTTGCTGTAAAGATTTGTTCCCTTTTTTGAGCTACTACATCCATAAGTATAGGTAAAGTTCATCAAATTGTAGCAGGTTACTCTTTTTTTTTCTGTTTTTTCCCCTCTTCTTTCTTCTTCTAGTTGAATTCTGATCAACCAGCCATCGAAGCCAGGTCAAGTGGGGACTATCTGCAAGTATGGGTGTTCTTGTGCATCTCCCCTCACTTCATATCAGCTGGACACTTCACTCTCCACTCTAGTCTTCTGTGACCATGTCACTGCCTCTGGGCCCAGGAGTCCCGGAGTCTTGCCATACTGCTGGCCATCCAGGTCTCTGCCTGGTTTCACAGGGGTCTGTTGAATGTGGCCAGGCTTAGCTCACAACTTCATTGATGTTTTTTTCCCCCTCTTCCCCTTATCGGTGGTGACCACTGTGGTTACCAGCCAGACCACATGCCTGCTCATGTATTCCCCTTGAGTCTCAGTCTTGGAAAGGAGTTTTCTCTGAGGGGTTCCAACCACTTGCCTTGATGGCTCCCAGGCAAACAGCTTACTTGTTCTTGTAGTAATCAATCAGACTGTCATTATTGTTTCAGATTTTTCCTGCCAGTCTTTCTTTGATGAAGCATCTTCTGTTTTTCTAGCTGCTCCAGGCTGGTCCACTCGTCCTTTCCAGTGGAAATTTCCTACCTCAGATGATTCTGGATGGGGTTCTGGATTCCACCTATGGTCTTATGCAATGTAAAGGCTTCACAGGAAGCCTCTTTCACTGGGCCACTTCTAGCTTCCTTTAAGGTATTCCAATCAGTTGTAGGCTGAAGACGGACTTACAAGCTTTCTGTAGTGATGTTTCTGACTGTTCCTTTCTTCCCCTCTCAAGTGTCTATTTTACAATGGTAGGCAAGGGAAACCAGGATTAAAAAGACAGACAAGTATCTTAACATTATTCCCCTCTTTTACCTCTTCAAACCATGCCTCAATCCCTGTATCCCAAAGCCCTGTTGTTCCAAAATCGTGCATACATCATTATTTACCTCTGTGCAACTTAGCCCATGGGAACCTGCCTAACTGTTCTCACATCTGCCTTGTTCTTCCATTCACCTCCCCCTTCTTCTGTATTGCTCTCCACTACCACCCCCCAGCACCCAAACTATCCTGTGTCTATTCCCTACCCTGTGCTCTATCTTCCCCTCCCTCCCTCCACTCCTCTCATCCCATATATCCTGGTGATCAGCAAATATATATATAATTTTTTTCCCCTTTTGGGTGGGTTCTTTTTCTTACTCTTTTACAATAATGGTCCTATGCAGTATTTCTCCTTTTGTGACTAATTTGACTCAGCATAATGTCCTCAAGATTCATCTATGTTATGCAGTGGCTTGCAGCTTCCTTGTTGTTCTTCAAGGTAGCATAGTATTCCATTGTGTGTATGTACCACAGTTTGTTTATCCATTCTTCCATTGATGGGCACTTAGGCTGTCTCCATCTTTTTGCTATTGTAAATAGTGTTGCTGTGAACATTGGTGTGCATATATCTTCTCGTGTTATGGCTCGTAGTTCTTGTGGATAAATACCAAGTAGAGGAATTGCTGGGTCATAAGATAATTTTATTTCCAGTCTTCTGAGGAAGTACCACATTGCTTTCCAGAGTGGTTGGACCATTTTGCAATCTTGCAAGCAATGTAGGAGGGTCCCAGTCTTTCCGCATCCTTTCCAGCATTTATTGCCCTCTGCTTTTCTGATCTTTGCTGTTATTGCTGGTGTGAGATGGTATCTTGTTGGTTTTTTTTTTTTTTAATTTAAGGTTTTTATTGTGGATTGAGTGAACGTTTACAGGGCACATCATCAGTTTCACATTCAACAATTCATATAACTTGTTTCATTGCATTGATTATAATCCCCTCCATATACCATCAATTAAAAGTATTTCTCTCTATCCACTTTAGCTTTTTTTTAAAAACACACAAACAAAAAAACCCACTCAGCCATGTATAATAATTTACATCTCCAAAGGGCACATTCGGCAAGTCTGCTCCTGGCCACCATTTCTTAGTCCTTCTCTTCTTAGTTGATGGTACCTTGTTGTTTTGATTTGCATCTCTCTTATGGCTAATGATTGTGAATATTTGTTCGTATGTTTGTTGGGTGCCCGGATCTCTTCCTTGGTGGAGTGTCTATTCATGTCCTGGGCACTGTGTTTCTTTAAGATCTATCTGTGTGGAGTCAAGAAATCACAAGACTTACTGCATTGAGCACCTCTGCTGCATGAGAATGCTTTAAAGTGTTCAATAGCAAAGGGGTCACTTTGAGGACTAAGATGCGCCTTCCCCAAACTACCGTCTCTCCAGTCACCTCCTGTGCATGTGAAAGCTGGAACATGAATAAGGAAGACTGAAGAAATCATGCCTTTGAATTATGGTGTTGAAGAAACATGGACCACCAGAACCACACCAACAAAAATCTGGCTGTCTTGGAAGAAGAACAGCCAGAATGCTCCTTAGAAGCCAGGATGGTGAGAGTTTATCTCATGTCCTTGGGACCTGTTCTGAGGAGACACCAGTCCCTGGAGAAAGGCATCATACGTCGTAAAGTGGAGGGTGAGCATGAAAGAGGAATATACTCAACTAGATGGTTGGCACAGTGGCAGCATCGAGGGACTCCAACATAACAACAATTGTGAGGATGGTGAAAGACGGGGCAGCGTTTTGTTTTTATGTATCTAGGATCCAATTGGCACTGTGAAGGGTGAGATGGGAAGCTTACAGGACTGTGAGTGTGTGCTCATGGGAGAGGAGGCTCAGGTTGAAGCATCGTGTCACTGAACGCACATGTAAAAACTTGAGTTGACAGATGTTTTGCTGTGTATATCTTCAACAATAATATAAACACAGTTTTTAACAACAGAGAGAGAAAGAAGGAGCACAGGTGAGCTGGTGAGCCCTGGCTGACTCCATGGCATAAGACTCAGTAAATACCAAAGCCAATCAGACCAGAAATGCACCTGGTTCCATGGAAAGGCAAACTGGCGACTCCAGGTTGTGTCAACTTGTTCTGAGAGGGGACTGACTTTAACAAAAGTGGCAGCCCACCTCTGACAAACAGTGAAGAGTAAAGAAAAGGGAACGTGCTCAAAGCTGCTTGTGAAGCACTTTCTTTGATGACTTGGGGAAGCACCTGACTCAGCATCTTCCCACGTGAGGCAGCAGAGTGGAACAGAGCAGGTGGGAACACCCCTTCCCCGTTCAAATCTGAAAGGTGCAAAGTACATCGATGGAGAAAAGAAGACAAAAGCATGAAAAATAGCATCAGCAGGAGGCCCTGGGGAGAATGGGAGAAATCTTAAAAGAAACCAGACTTAATGGTCAGATAGAAACTGGTGGAACCCCCGAGACTGTGGTCCTTACGCGGCCATCAACCCTGGAGCTGAACTATCCCCGGGGATCCACTTGCAGTCCAGTGATAGGCGTGTAAACGGGGGGTGACACCAGGGAGGTACACACTCCTTACAACAACCAATCATACAAGCTCCAGTGGGCAGCACATACCCAGGGAGAAAACTCAGAAGGCAGGAAGGGATGGAAAAGAAGGATGAATGGAGACAGGAAACACAGGGAGGAGGTGGGGAGAGGACTGATACATGTTGGGAATGGCAATCAATGTTATGAGACAAAATGTGTAGGAACTACTGATTGGAAAACTGGTTTGCTTCCTAAACCTTCACCCGACTCTCAATAACAACTGAAAACAAACGAATGCCATTCCTGCTTCATATCAAGCTTGGCAGCTCACACCCACCCAGTGACCCTGAAAGAACACCCTGGTGCTCTGTTTCCAGTCTGAAATGACAGTGGAACAAACCTTACTTCTCTTCTGTAACACATGAGGTGGCCAGGATTCCTTTAATCCCAAATGAGATGGGATAAAATACAATGTAATTCTATAGACCGTATCCCTTCCTGGTTCACATCACTGCCTCTGATCCACCCTCACTAACATCATGGTGGTGCTATGCCGTGGACTTGGTTCCGACTCATAGCGTCTCTGCTCAGGGTTTCTGAGGCTGTAAATCTTTACAGGAGCAAAAAGCCTCCTCTGTCTCCTGCGGAACGGCTGGTAGTTTCGAACTGCTGACCTTGAGGTTAGTAGTCTGACTTGTAACCACTACTCTACCAGAGCTCCTCCTCTACCATCATGGAGGCAAGGATTCACAGCACACAGGTTAATTACATCAGACAACAACATAGAGTTCGTTACATGATACTGGGAGTTACCGCCCATCCAGTTGACATAGATTTTAGGGGGGCACAATTCAGCCCATTACCAATACCAGTGCTGTCTAGCTGGTCCCAACTCACAGTTACCCCATGAATGACCCAGGAGAGCTGTGATCATGAGGCTTTCAAGGTTTGGAATGTTTTAGAAGCTGATTACCAGGGCTTTCTTCCTAGGTACCTCTGCGTGGGGTCACACTTCCAAACTTTGGATTGGTAGCCCAGTATCCCACTAAGGACAGTGCAGCTTCCAGGTTGTTGGGGTACGCTCTCAGCTCTCCTCCTAGAGGCTCTGAGGGAGAGGACTTGGCAGCTGTGGTGGTATTGAGTGGAATGAATCCTGCCTGTAGCACCCAGGGGCCCGGCTTCCTGGAGTGGAAGAGTAGCTGAATTCTGGATTCCCTTTCTAATCTACACAGTAACTTTCAAGGCATTTTGTATCTCTTTTCCTGTTTCTTCTTTTACTCTCTATGGTTTTAATTCTACTACCAGACTATGGACATGTGGTCAGGAGGGACCAGTCCCTGGAGAAGGACATCATGCTTGGTAAAGTAGAGGGTCAGCAATAAAGAGGAAGAGCCCAAACTAGATGGACTGTCACCATGGCTGCTATAGCACTGATTGTGAAGATTGGGCAGTGTCCCTGGAGATGCTCTGAGTTAGAGCTGATGGATGGCACCTAATAACAACAACCATGATCTCACGGTACTGTCTCTGCAGGTCTCATTCCTTGTTCGGTTCTGAAGTTTGTCACTCAATTTCTAGATGTTGCTGAGAGAAACCACCGGGTGGTGTTTTGTTCTGTTGTGCATGGGGTTATTATCAGTCGCAGTTGACTCGAGGGCACCTAATGACCCCAACAGCCCTTCCCTGGAGAATTCCATGCTCTTTGATTTCTAACAGATCACAACAGTAGTTGACATCTGCAAGGGACTAAAATTGTTTTCCTTTTAAATATTCTTTGAGTTAGGGGAACAAAAAAAGAAGTTTGAAGGTATAAACAAGATCAGAGCTGAAGGGTGGATGGAGTAAGTTTCCCAGGGAAATTCTCATAGGACATTCCTTTCGACCCTCGATAAATAAGCAGGTGTGTTGCTATGATGTCATTGTCAAGTGATGTCCACTGGGTTCAGACACATTGTGATAAAAAAATAAAAATTCTTGGTGTAACTTTCTTTGCCTTTTCTCTCTGATGCAATTTTCAGTTTTCTTAAAGCTTCTTTCTAATATACCCCCATGATGGTCCGGAGCCCTTCAAGAAAATCGATCGGGATAACTCCCTGGGAGTCCCAAAATATCATGATCATCTGACATGACCTTGAATTCGCTGGTCCAGCAAATCTTCTTGGAAGCCACTATTTGATCAGACATTTTCTGTGAAGGTGGTTGTGTGCCAGCTAGTCTGTTCCAAGTCTTAGTGACCCGGATAGTAGAAATTTTCAGGAGCAGAAAGCCTTCTCTTTCTCTCAAAGGGCAGCTGGTGGATTCAAACAGCTGACCTTGCAGTTAGGAGCCCAGCTCATACTCAGTTACACCAGCAGAGCTCCTTCTAAGGAGACTAGACATGTGTAATACTGATGGGTCTTGTCTGCAGCCGTCCACAGATTGCAGAGACGTGTTTCACCACATTCGTTTGGAATAAACCCATGCATATATATGTGAACTGGCACCCTAGTAGCAATATTTTTTTACTCATCCTCGTATATGGGAAATTCTCAAGAAATTATGTAGTTTATGAGGAGATAAAACAAATGTAGGTGAGAGTTTAGTCTCTCAGTATCTTTTAATCCAACCTCTGTCTTGGTACCAAAGAGTGGATGATTTTGATGCTCTGGTCATGATTTGCTAGAAGTAAGTTTCTGCCTGCAGAATTACTTTGAGAAAAAGTTAAATGTAAGTTCTCAAAGGAAAGTGAAGTTTTTGGGTTCTTCTGAGTAAAATCTCAGTGCTCCAAAGGCCAGACTTTTCCTTCAGGGGAGTATGTTCTCACTGCCCCAAAGAGACAGTTCCACAGGGCTGCCAGGATTCCCAGCCTGCAGTTCCTTCCTGTGCCCTCAAGGCCACCAGCTCAACACCTGACACCCTAGTCCATAGCTACGCGGGAGATTGATTTCAATTCTGCGTTTCAAACTCCTGACTCAATTACAACAAAGAAAATTCAGGAGTTTGCGGTTCCAAGGAGCGCAAACCGTGGCAAGCTGAGAGGCTATGATCTCAGTCTCCACATCTCACCTGCTGCCCTTGACAGGAGAGAGTGTTTGTGAGTGCGTGCAAGTGTGTCTGTTCAAGTGTGTGAGGTGTGAGAGCCTGGGTGTGTGTGATTATGTGAGAGGGTATGTGGGCATGGGTGTGTTCAAGTGTGTGCCATCATGTGTAAAGGTGTGCGGTCATGTGTGTGTGAGGGTGTGCGGTCGTGTGTGTGTGTGAGGGTGTGAGGTCTTGTGAGAGTGTGTGAGTGTGACTATATATGGCTGAGTGTGTGAAGGTGTAAGTGTGTGAGGATGTGGGGTGTCTGTGTTTGTGCATGCCAGTGTGTGAGTATGAATGAGTTGTGAGTGTGTGAATGTGTGTGTGTATGTTAAACTGATAGGGTTGTGGTTCTGGTGTCTAGAATTAGGTTTTTTCTCCTTCCACCCCGTGTCACCTTGGAAAACAGGCAAAAACCTTTTTTTTATCCTTTTTCATTACGAGTCTGTCCCCCTTCGAATGGGTGCAATGCATTCTATAGAATTAACTGGTCTGTTTCTGGACCCCTAATCCTTTGACTCAGAAATTTCAGGCATTCTCAGACTTTTCATGATGATAGGATGATCCCACAGACAAGGGAACCAGTGCCGCCCTAGGTCCACCTCAGACTGGACAGTTAGGACCCGTACTGTCCTTGCTGGTTAACTTTCAGGCACAGCTCATCTGGTCTTTCGTAGTCTGGAAGCCCCACCAAAGCCTGTTCAGCACCCTAGCAACATGCCAGCTTCCCATGGCAGATGGCTGTTGGCTTTGCGTGAGCTACAAGGGCTGGAGGGGAGCCCCACCTCAAGCGTGGAATTCTCTCGAAATTGTACTGCTGACCCACTTGTTCCCTGAGCAAAAGGTGGACATTGTTTTTGCTTGTTTTGCTAGACATTGACAAACCACCGGTACCTGGTCTCGACTCTACACTCCTTGCCTTTTGCAGGGACCTGAGTCTGATTCCAACACCAGGCTGTCTAGATGGCCTGGGACTTTTCTGGAACCACTAGGAGGCCAAGCCCCTGAATTTCTCCTCTTCTGGGTTTCTTTAAACCCCTCTAAGCAGAAATGCGGATGTGTAGACCAGATGAAACAGCATACACCATTTTATTTCCAAAATTAAAGTTACTTATATTATAGACCTTTGTGAGCACTTGTAAAATGGGTCAGTTAGCTTCGTGTGCCTGCTCCCCAGAGTTGATAGGCACCAACGTGCACACATTGGTCTCACCGCCCCTCCGCCATTGTCTAAAGGTAGCGTGGATTCCCTGGGCAGCACCGAAGGGTAAGCTGGGAACTGCCACAAGCTTTTAACATCTCAGTAGGGTCACACATGATTGGCAAGCGTCCCCAGAGCTCCCAGACTAACACAGACTTGGAAGAGCCTAGAAATCTACTTTTGGAAACCAGTCAATGTGAACCCTGCAGATCACAAGAGCACATGCTCCCATAGAGTGCTGGCAGATGAGTCCTCCAGGGTGGAAGATGCTCACAATGCACAGTGGCCACCGCGATGTACTTAAACTGCCCAGTGAAAGAGCAGTAGGTATGGGGCGAGCAATGACGGTTCTTTCTGTTGCCTCCAGGACATCATGAGTCCCAGCCAACTCAAAAGTTAACACTTCAAGTTTGTGAGGCACAAGAGTCCAGAGCATCCCACCACTTCCTGTGTTTTCACTTCTCTCCCTCCATGGTCCGTCGCACTCTACTCAAGAGATCATGGATTTCCTTTCCCTGGGTTCTCCCAGCAGTTGCGTTGTGGACCGCTACTTTACACACGGCATTGGATCTTTTATTCCTTTGGATTTCCCCTCCCCTCTCCCTCACCCATCCTTCCTCTCCTCAGGCCCCATCCCCCGACATCTCTCCACATCCTTGGGTACTTTGGGCTCCCTCGCACCTTATCTTTTCCTGACAGTCTCCCCTTTCTACTTTGACCAGCTCCATTCTCTTGGCCCTGCATTTCCTCTGGTAACATAACAAATGCTGAAAACATCCAAACTCCAAACAAAATAAACCCATTGCCTTTGGAGTAGATTCCAACTCACAGCAAACCTACAAGACAGAGTACAGCTGCTCTTAGCATTCCTGTAATTGACAGGACAGCCTGTGTCGTGAGTTCAAGACCAGAGTCCCACCCCTGGTGCTCACTTCTTCCTACCTAAGAACTGGAGTCCTGGTGTGGCCTTGTAGCATATGCACTAGACAACTAACCTCAAGGAAACCCAATACAGGGTTGCTATGAGTTGGAACTGATTCAATGGCGCTTAGCAACAACAACATCTAAGAATGTGACTACTTTGATTTATTGGGTGCATTTTATTTGCATTGAGCAAACTGGCTAAAAAAGACTTCTCTTTAAAGTTATAGAACTCAAAGATATCAGTTTGAGGACTAAGGTGCATCTGAGCCACACCATGTTATTTTTAGCATCCTCATATGCATGTGACAGCGGGGCAATGAACAGAGCAGATCAAAGCAGTGATTTCTTTGAATTAGGGTGTCGGTGAAGAATACTGAGGGGAGTGCAAGAAGAACAAAAAAATTGGTCTTGGAAGAAGTACAGACAGAATGTTCCTTAGAAGCTAGGCTGGTGAGACTTCATCTTAAGTACTTTGTATACGTCATCAGGAGGGACCAGTCCCCAGAGAATGACATAGTGCTTGGTAAAATAGAGGATTAGCACAAAGAGGAAGACCCCTAGAGAGATGGAGTGGCACAGTGGCAGCAGCAATGTACTCAAACGTAACAATTTAACAATGGTGAGGATGCCACAGGATCGGGCACTGTTTTGTTCTGTTGTACGTACAGTTGTAATGGTTCAGAACCGACTCAACAGAACCTAATAACTGCAGTGTTTTCTCATTTTCTCTTTTTAATTGGTAATCTATTGGGAACCACCGTCCTGCCTCTGATGGAAGCGCCTCTGTCCCACAAAGTAAGAGACATCCGTGACCTTGTGTGTTGCATCTCTTCCCTAAGATCAGCCCCTGCCACTGAACATGGACAGTGTTTGACGTGAGCTCTGCGCTGGCCATGAAATTTCACTCCTCTGTACTCTCTGCTAGGTGTATTATGAAACCATGTTTATATTATGCTATCAATATTTATCTTTCTTCCCCCCTCCCTTTCACCAAATAAGTTTTTATTGAGTCCTCACTCCACAGAGAAGGAAACATCAGAAATACTTCCAAGATTTTTTAATAAAAGCTTCCAAATTCAGTGCTGTTTTGTTCCTTTGTTATTTTTGTTTTTCTTGGTTTTTTGAAAATGATAAAGAAATATTGTGCAAACCCCTGCCTAGTGTTGATACTTGCCTCTCTCCACTATTCTCTGGGCCCCCAATTCCTTGGGCACATACTTCAGTGTGTATTTATGTGGCTATTTTGAGGTGTTTGGGACCATTGTTTCAGAAGTGTGTCTAATATAGAAACAACACTTAGTTCTTTCTGAAGTTGGTTCAAGAGGTTCAAGAGAATGAAATTGTATAAAGAATGGAGGTTCGAAGGTCTCTCAAACTTTCTCAATTGCAAATCTGGGAAAAGCCATAAACTATTAATTTCGTAGATCATTATTCAAAATATGCTAAAATAGATTATGACTATTTGAAATTTGTAATTGTTATGCAATATGTCAAAAGATCAAGTTGAACCACAAGGTCTATGGTTTAAACACACCGGCCATTCCTTGGAAATGTTATACAGGGTTGCTATGAATCAGAACCGTCTCAATGGCACTTAACAACAACAAAAACGTCAAAAGGTATTTGAGTGTTTACCATGTGCCTACTACACACGCTGCCATCGAGCCAATTAGGACTCATGACAATCCTAGAGGACAAAGTAGATTTGCTCCGTAGCGTTTCCAAGAATGTATATTTTCACGGGAGCACACAGCCTTATCTTTCTGTAGAGCAGCTGGTGGGCTTGAACCACCAATCTCTTGGTTACCAGACCATTGCTTGATTCACTGTGCCATCAGATCTTCTATGTGCCTATTACTGTGCATAAAACACTAGTTATCAAATCACCTCTGACTCATGGCAACCCCATGGGGTAAGTGTAGAACTGTGCCCCACAGGGTTCTAAGTGGATGATTTTTCATGAAGTAGATTCCACTCATGGTGCCCCCAATGCTCCACAGGGTTCTCAGTGGATGGTTTTTCATAAGTAGATCCCACTCATGGTGCCCCGTGTGTGTCAGAGGAGAACTGTGCCCCACAGGGTTCTCAGTGAATGATTTTTCATAAGTGGATCCCACTCATGGTGCTCCCATGTGTGTCAGAGTAGAGCTGTGCTCCACAGGGTTCTCAGTGGATGATTTTTCATAAGTAGATTCCACTCATGGTGCCCCCATGTGTGTCAGAGTA
>NW_006408779.1:895009-907817 GCF_000296735.1 Chrysochloris asiatica | reverse complement strand
CTGTGTTCACAGGGTTCTCAGTGGATGATTTTTCATAAGTAGATCCCACTCATGGTGCCCTGTGTGTGTCAGAGTAGAACTGTGCCCCACAGAGTTCTCAGTGGATGATTTTTCATAAGTAGATCCCACTCATGGTGCCCTGTGTGTGTCAGAGTAGAACTGTGCCCCACAGGGTTCTCAGTGGATGATTCTTCATAAGTAGATCCCACTCATGGTGCCCTGTGTGTGTCAGAGTAGAACTGTGTGCACAGGGTTCTTAGTGGATGACTTTTCATAAGTTAATTCTACTCATGGTGCCCCCATGTGTGTCCGAGTAGAGCTGTGCTCCACAGGGTTCTCAGTAGATGATTTTTCATAAATAGATTCCACTCATGGTGTCCCCATGTGTGTCAGAGTAGAACTGTGTGCTCCACAGTGTTTTCTGATGACTGATTTTTTGGTTTTTTTTTTCATTCTTTTCCCATGATGGATTTTTAAGAAGTATGTCACCAGCCATTTCTTTTGAGGCATCTCTGGGTGGACTCACACTTCCAAACGTTCAGTCAGCAACTGATTGCATTAGATGTTTAACCCACCCAGGACTCCACATAAAATATTTCTTATAACCCAACGGAATGCGGAAATCATCGGACAGTATCTTTGATATCCCATGTGAGTAAAGTTTTGCTAAAGATAATACAGAAACGGCTAAAAGCATACATTGACAGAGAGCTTCCAGAGATTCAAGCCAGATTCAGAAGAGGATGTGGAATGAGGGATATCACTGCTGACATCAGAGGGATCTTGGCTGAAAGCAGAGAATACCAGAAAGATGTTCATTTGTGCTTTATTGACTACTCAAAAAGGCTTTTGATTGTGTGGATCTTAATAAGCTGTGGACAACATTGCGAAGTATTAGTATTCCGGAACACTTAATTGTGTTCATGAGGAACCATTACATAGACCAAGAGGCAGTTGTTTGAACAGAACAAGGGAACACTGAATGGTTTAAAATTAGGAAAGGTGTGTACCAGAGTTGTATTCTTTCACCATACTTATTCAATCTGTATGCTGAACAAATAATCAGAAAAGCTGGAATATGTGAAGAAGAACGCAGTATCAGGATTAGAGGAAGACTCATTAACAACCTGTGATGTGCAGATGATACAACCTTGCTTGCTGAAAGCCAAGAGGAAGATCAAAGACCGTAGCCTTCTGTATGGGTTGCACCTCAATGTTAAAAACAACAACAAAAAAAATCCTCACCACTGGACCTATAAACAACAACATCCTATAAATGGAGAAAAAATTGAAGTTGTCAATGACTTCATTTTGCTTAGATCGACCATCAACACTCATGGAAGCAGCAGCCAAGAAATTGGGCGAATCTGCTGCACAGGATCTCTTTAAAATGTTCAAGAGCAGAGAATTCAGTTTGAGGTGCTCCTGACCCAAGCCATGGTGTTTTCAATAACCTCATATGCATGCGAAATTGGATGGTGAATAAGGAAGACTATAGAAGAATGGATGCATTTGAGTTATGGTATTGGAGGAGAATATTGAAAATACCATGAGCTGCCAGAAAAACAAACACATCTGTGTTGGAAGAAGTACAGCCAGAGTGATCCTTGAAGATCAGGATGGCCAGACTTTGTCTCTTATACTTTGGACATGTTGTGAGAAGGGACCAGTCACTATTTGGTAAGGTGGAGGAAGAACCCCAGTGAGATGGGTTGGCAAAGTGACAGCATCAATGGGCTCAGGCGTGGCAACAATCATGAGGTTGGCCCAGGATCGGGCCGTGTGTAGTTCTGTTGTGCGTAGGGTTGCTATGAGTCCGTTCTGACTTGATGGCACCTAATGACAACAGCAACGATAATATATACATTGTTGTTGTTAAGTACTGTTGAGTTTGTTCTGACTCATAATGAGTCTATATTGGGTTTTTGAGGAGTGTCTGGTGGGTTTGAACCACCAATCTGGGGTTAGCAGACCAGTGCTTATCCAGCCACACCAGGAGTCCAATGTATATGTGTTGTTGTTAAGTGCTGTTGAGTCAGTTCAGACCCAGAGCAACCCTGCATCATGTTTGCAAGGAGCAGCTGGTGGGTTTGAACTGCCTTGTGGCTTGCAGTCCAGTGCTGATCCTACAGTGCCACACCGGGAGCCCTTTTATATCTGCTAGCATAGTGGTTATGAGTTGGACTGCTAACCTCAAGTTCAGCAGTTTAAAACTACCAGTTGTTCTGCTGGAGAAAGATGAGGCTTTCTCTTCCCATAGAGACTTACAGCCTCAGAAAACTCAGAAAATGCAGGTTCACCAAGAGTCAGAATCAACTCCAAAGCACAACACAGCATCACCACCACATATAGATGTTGTTGTTTTAGCCCTTGAGTCGGTTCTGAATCATAGCGCCCCTATGCATGGTTACGAAGAGTAACCAGTGGATTTGAACTGCTGACTTTGAAGTTCACACAGACCTTGCGGTCCACTGCTTATCCTACAGCACCTCACCAGGACTATATGCAGTAATCCAAACAAGCAATCCAAACAGCTATAGGATAGGAAAAAGATAGTGACATCCAAAATGGAGAAGACTCATTAACAAACTGTAATATACAGGTGATACCACCTTGCTTGCTGAAAGTGAAGAAGACTTAAAATACTTATTGATGAAGATCAGAGACCACAGTCTTCAGTATGGATTGCACCTCAATGTAAAGAAAACTGAAGGCCTCACAACTGGACTAAACATCATCATAAATGGAGAAGAGATTGAAGTTGTCAAAGACTTCATTTCTCTTGGATCCATAATCAACACTCATGGAAGGAATAGTCAAGAAATCAAATGACTTATTGCTTTGGGTAAATCTGCCTCACAAGACCTCTTGTTACAGTGTTCAAGAGCAAGATATCAGTTTGAGGACCAATGTGTACCTGACCCAAGCCATGAAATTTTCAATAACCTCATAGGCATGTGAAAGCTGGACACTGAATAAAGAAGACCATAAAAGAATAGATACGCTTGAGTCCATCGATGCTGCCACTTGGCCAATGCATCTCGTTGGGGGTTTTCCTCTTTTTCTCTGACCCTCCACCTTACCCAGCATGACAACCTTCTCCGGCGACTGTTCCCTCCTGACAATATGTCCAAAGTATGAGAGATGAAGTTTAGCCATCTTGGCCTCCAAGGTGCACTCTGGCTGCACTTCTTCCAAAACAGATCTATTGGTTCTTTTGGCAGTCCATGGCGCTTTCAGTATTCTCCTCCAGCACCACAACTCAAAGGCATCAATTCTTCTACGGTCTTCCTTATTCACTGTCCAGCTTTCGCATCCATATGAGGTTATTGAAAATACCATGGCTTGCGTCAGGTTCACCTTAGTCCTCAAGCTGACATCTTTGCTTTTCAATACTTTAAAAAGGTCTTATGCAGCAGATTTGCCTAATGTAATACATCATTTGATTTTTTGACTGCTGCTTCCATGAGTGTTGATAGTTGATCCAAGAAGAATGAAGTCCTTGATAACTTCAATCTTTTCTCCATTGATAAGAATGCTGTTTATTGGTCCAGTGGTGAGGATTTTTGTTTTCTTTACATTGAGATGTAATCCATACAGAAAGCTGTGCTCTTTGATCTTCGTCAGTAAATGTTTCAAGTCCTCTTGACTTTCAGCAAGCAAAGTTGTATCATCTGCATATCGCAGGTTGTTAACGAGTCTTCCTCCAATCCTGATGTCACATTTTTATTCCTATAACTCCGTTTCTTGTATTATTTGCTCAGCATACAGATTGAATAAGTATAGTGAAAGAATACAATTCTGGTGCACACCTTTCCTAATTTTAAACCATTTGATATTCCCTTATTCTGTTAGAACAACTGCTTCTTGGTTTGTGGACAGGTTCTTCATGAGCACAATTAAGTGTTCCAGAATACTCATACTTCAGTGTTTCCATAGCTTGTCATGATTCACACAATCAAAAGTCTTTGCATAGTCAATAAAGCACAGATAAACATCTTTCTGGTATTTTCGACATCAGCAATGATATCCCTTGTTACACCTCTTCTGAAACTTCCTTGAACCTTTGGAAGTTCACTGTCAATGTATGCTTGCAGCCGTTTCTGTATTACCTTTAGTAAAACTTTACTCTCATGGGACATCAGAGATACTGTCCAATGATTTCCACATTTCATTGGGTCACCTCTCTTTGGAATGGGCACAAATACGATCTCTTCCAGTCAGTTGGCCAGGTAGTTGTCTTCCAAATTTCTTGGCATAGATGAGTGAGTGCCTCCTGTGCCGCATCAGTTTGTTGAAAGATTTCAATTTGTATTCCATCAATTCCTGGTGCCTTGTTCTTTGCCAGTGCCTTCAATGTACTTTGGACCTCTTCCTTCAGTATCGTTGGCTCTTGATCATATGCTGCCTCTTGAAACAGTTGAATATCAACTATTCTTTTTGGTACATTGACTCTGTGTGTTTTTTCCATCTTTTGATGCTTTCTGCATCATTCAATATTTTGCCAAGAGAATCATTCAATACCCCAAGACAAGTCTTCAATTTTTTCTTCAGTTTCCTCAGCTTGAGAAATGCCGAGTGTGTTCTTCTCTATTGGTTTTGTAACTCCAGGTCTTTGCACATTTCTTTGTTAGAGCTGAATTTTGTTTAATAGAAAAGTGGCTTTAATCAGAATCGACTCCAATATGTCATAGACAAAAACATTTTAAAATCTATTTAGTATAATCTTCAATAAGAAAAAGGTGTTCTCTCTTCTTAATACTGATTGCACAGAATTTAACAGAGAGGAAGATCTAGCTCATTTTCCCCTTATTAAAAGAGACTCAAACTGTTTCTAAATTGCCCACAGGAGCTGGCAGTGTGATAAAGACTTATTTGTTTTTGAAATTTTCTAGGTAGCTAGGAGATAAGAAAATGACCTCTTTTTTTTTTCCTCGCCTGCACCAAAATATTTACTTTTTAAACTTTTTCTTGGGAATTGAGTGAAGGTGTACAAACAAAATCTCAGTTTTACCTTCAATAAGTCATGCACTTGGTTTCATCTCAATCCCTTCACAATCCCCTCCACAAAACAAGTTATCCCGTGTCCTTCCTGTGGTTCCTGTGTGCATTCCACCCATCTTCCTATTCTTTCTCAACTTTATCCTTAGGAAAATGTTGCCCATTTGATTTTGCTTGATTGGCTGTTCTAAGGTGAGCATACCTTACTAGTGTTGTTGTTCCTGCTATAAGTCTATCCACTGGTTGGTTGCAAATTGTACCACGAGGGTGAGTTCATTTCAGAACTGAAGGTTATTGGAAGATCATAGTGTCAGGTCCCTCCAGTCTCTTTCTGACCAGTAAACCCAGTATTCCTTTTTTTTTAATTGACTAATTTTGAGTTTTTTCCACATTTTCTCCCACTCTATGTGGACCCACTAATGTGGTCCCTTTCAGGACATTTAGTAGTGAAGCTGGGCACCGTCTAATTCTGATCACAGAGTCGTGACATTTCCATTAGTCCATTAGGCTAATTGATTCCAAGCTGCTTCGATTCTTATCACCCCTGTTTCTTCTGCACATGTGGAGACCAATAGCTCCACTCATGGTCTTTGAGGATCCTGAAGCCACTCATGCCAGCAGGATGTAGAACATTATCTTTGTGGACTGTGTTATGCCAATGGATCATGGTGTCCCCTGAGACTATGGTCCTGAACCCCCAGGCCCGTGAACTCATTGCCTTAGGATGTTGGATAATATTTGAAAAGTTTCCATCATTCTGCTCACTGTCTGCTCTACCACATGCACAGCTGTGTTTACAGGAAAGGTCAATAGTCTTGTACAAATATCCTCTTTCAAACTCTTCCATATTTATGGGATATTTCAAACTCACCAGCTGCTCCTCAGAAACCCTGTACAGGTTGCTATGGGTCAGCACCGACTCAGCAGCACATAACAACAACAATATATATATATATATATTCTACTCTGTCTCCCTTACTCATTCAGCCTAGGTCGCAATCCATAGAACAAAACACATCGAACATATTAGTTCCAAGGCTGTGTATGTGTCAGTCTTTACATCTGTCCACTGTAGCCCGTGCATACCTCCCTATGTTTTCCCCATTATTCTTTTGCCACCCTCCTTCTTCTTGTGTATTGCCCTCCCACTTCCTCTAAATTTCCTGCCGTGTCACCCGCGCTAACGTGCATCTACCCTCTGGCCAGTGCATTACTGGCCCCTTCCTCACACCCTTGGTAAGCATCAAGGAATGTTTTAGTCTGGAAACCTTTCCTTAAGCTTTTGCAATAATGGCTCATACAGTGGGTGTTTGTCCTCTTCTGATTGACTAAATTTCACTCAACATAATGTCCTGCAGGTTCATGCATCAGAAGTTTTGTTGAGGAAGTTTCCTGTCAAATGACAACACAGTAGAGCTTTTGGTTTTACTGTGTTGGAACTGTTGCTACAAAGGCTAGTTCTGGTTCTCCATTACTGTTGTTGTTTTCAGGTGCTGTAGGATAGGTACTGACTCAGAGTGACCCCTGTGGCAGGGAGATACCTGCCCAAGGACATTCTTTAGGCTGTGGACTTGACTGCAGCCGATTACCAGATCTTTCTCCTACAGGGCCTCTGGGTGGGTTTGAACCACCAACCTTTGGTTCAGCAAAGCTGAACCAGCAGGGCTGTCACACTGTTTAAGTAACGCTCATCAATATGCAGTGGTGTCAGTGACAGCCTATTTTATTGGCAGTTTTTGTGTTCAGGACGGAATCAGCTGGATGGTTCATCGTGGCTCCAGGTGATGTCACCTCAGTGGCTGGTCATGGAGGACCTGCTCCCAGGATGGTTGAGACTCACGTGTCTGGTGTTCCTTCACCTCACTTCCTTCTTCACATCTCATAGCTCTGAGGTGAAAGGGAGTCTCATATGATATTGCACATGACTGCTTTCTGGAGATGGATGTTGGAAGAAGGCAAGCTAAAGGTGGTGTCAGTACTGCTGATCTATCTCAGAAGTACTAGAGCACCAGCCCTACTACACTCCACGGGCCAAGAGTCCACTACAGCCCGCTCGGATCTCAGAGAATCACCTTCACTACACTCCACAGGCCAACAGTCCACTACAGCCCACCCGGATCTCAGAGAATCACCTTCACTGCACTTCACAGGCCAAGAGTCCACTACAGCCCGCCCAGATCTCAGAGAATCACCTTCACTACACTCCACAGGCTAACAGTCCATTGCAGCCCACCTGGATCTCAGAGAATCACCTTCACTGCACTCCACGGGCCAAGAGTCCACTACAGCCCGCTCGGATCTCAGAGAATCACCTTCACTACACTCCACAGGCCAAGAGTCCACTACAGCCCGCCCGGATCTCAGAGAATCACCTTCACTACACTCCACAGGCTAACAGTCCACTACAGCCCACCTGGATCTCTGAGAATCACCTCCACTGCACTCCACTGACCAACAGTCCATTGCAGCCCACCTGCATCTCAGAGCATCTCCTTCACTATACTCCACTGGCCAACAGTGCACTACAGCCCACCCGGATCTCAGGGAAAGAGAATCAGACCCCACCTTCCAGTGGACAGAGGGCTGAGCCTGGAACCATCTTTCATTTACCATTAAAAAACACAACACCACCAGTTGCCACTGAGTTTATCCTGATTCCTGGTGAATCCATTCATGATGTCCCAGGACATTGCCCTAGATTAAAGCTTCTTTCTCTGCAAAGTAAGAATAATGAAGAAAGAGAACAGGCTGATCACACAAGCAAGGAATTGATTAGTAGGAACGAAAGAACCTTGAAAATTGGAGCGGAGGCTGCCTTTGAAGTAATACATTGCACATCTTGCTTGAATAAGTGTTAAACAGAACAGTTATACTCTTTACTATGATAATCAGGGAGTTCTGGTGTGGCTCTGTAGCTGTAGGATAAACACTGGACTTCAAGGTCAATTTGAATCACAAGGTTGGCAGTTCAAACTCACAAGTGGTACCTATATAGGTCACTGTGAGTCAGGATCACTCAACAGCACTTAACAATGGCAATTAACCATGATAATGAGAGAAACAGAGGGGGAAAGAAGGTGGATGGTTCCTCCTGGAATTTGCCCAGTTGGGAGGGACTATGGTAAGTGGACATGTGCACATCCTTTTGGTAAGGTGAATTCTGTTGTAAAGGCTTCTGGGAGGCTTATTATGGGATATATTTGACAAAGTTCCTCCCTGGAAAGTGATGTCGTAGTCAGGATTGGCGGGTCTGGGTCAGATTCAGGTTTGTTCTGACCTCATGAGTTGGTGAATGACAATTTTAAGGAAGTTATAGAAGGAACAGTAGGCATGACAGCAGCCTCCCAGGACGTGGGCAGGTGGTTTTGTGAGACAGTGTCCCTCCACCTGGGAAAGTCTCTGCATCTAGGCAGTGTTATGTCTGACTGTCTCCTGGCAGAGATGCCCGTCATGATTTTTTCATGTTGCATTCCTTATTTTAATAAATTTCTATTTCCAATGATTTCCAGTGAATCCCACCCTGCCTCAATGTCACAGTACAACTGTGCTCCGAAAGGTTTTCAGGTGTTGACTTTCTGTAAGTGGATCACCAGGTCTTTCTTCCTGGACACCTCGGTGTGGGCTCGAACCCCCAACATTTTGGTTAGAAGCTGAGCACTTAACTTGTTTGCGCCACTGGGAACTCCACTTGAGGTGTTTGCTAATAGAATTTCCCTGGCAGCCCCTATCTGGTATGGAGAGCTGGCATTCATAGGATGCAAAACCTTGAATGTTAAAAGTTGTGAATTATTTAGTAGTAACAAAAGTAAAAACTCTTCACTAAGTCAAGGGGATTTGTTGAAGCTTTGTGGAGATATGAAAGGGGAAGTTATAAGATCTTTCTGAGTTACTGTCTCTGCTATTTGCGATTCCTTTTTGGCATCTCTGCACTGACAGGGATTTATCTAACCAACAAGGGTTCTCAGATCCCCAGAGCAGTTTCTCTTCCTAGAAAGCACATTCCCTATTTTGTTTTATTTTGCGTTGTAGGTGTTTTATGCAGGAGTGGGGCTCAATTCAAAACATCACCAATGAAAGTAGCTTTCCTGGCGAAGTCCCCCAGCATTCTTCAGGGCATAAAGCTGCATTGTTCTTTAAGGACAGTGTTTGATTCCTGTCATCCTCTATCCCTTCCACTGGGCTTTGAGTTCTTGGAGTTGGGAATGGTCTCATTGTTCATCCCAGAGCTTAGCTTATACTTTGTACTCTGCTCTCATGATCACATGTTGACTCGATGATTGGATGAACAAAGTCAAACACTAGTCACTAAGCTTTATTTGTAGAAACTAACGCAGCTCCTCTAAGAAGGTCAGAAATGCACATGTCTAGCTCTGGTAGTGTAGTGGTTATGAGTCGGGCTGCTAACTTCAAGGTCAGCAGTTCGAAACTATCATCTGTTCTGCAAGAGAAAGATGAGGCTTTCTGCTCCCATAAAGATTTACAGCCTCAGAAACCCTGTACAGGATCACCATGAGTGGGAACCGACTCCACAGCACATAACAACGACAACAGTAACACTGTGCCCTTTGCCAGACCTCCACATCTATGTTTAAGAACACTTTGTCCGCATTTTCCTTCCTTCGGACCTGGGCTATTTTCCGGCCCTCCACTGCAACCCATGAGTAGCTGCTAAGTGCTTTTGGAATGAAAGAGGCACATAGCCCATTGCCGCTACTGTTAGTGTAACCATGAAGTTTTCTACACCACAAGGCACTGACGCATCCAAGGGGTGGCTGCCCTCAAAGCCAATGACCTGCAGCATTAATGTAAACTAGGAAAGTGTGTTTGGTTGATGGTTCATGGAATGGGCGCTGTCCTAGCCTGTGGATAATGACACATGGACCCTCCCCTCTTTACTTGGTCCTGAGTTCCAAAGGCATTCTAGTTTGGAGGCACCAGATGCTGGCACCATGTCGGCTAGAGATATAAGTCGATATGGTGGGTAAACACACACATACCAAGGGAGCTGGGCTGGGCTGGGCTGGAAATGATCCCCTGGTTTGTCTCAAAGAGCTTTTGCTTCTGTTTCAGCTCAGCCAGAGACTGCAAACTGGCAGCCCCAAGGAGGGATTCCTTGGGACGTGTGTGCAGTTTTCATTTGCTTAGTTGTAGCTGTTTAAGCATTAACCTTGCTTGCATGAAGAACTGGGTCTCTGATTTCTCCAGGAAGCTGTAAAGAGGGACACAATGCAGCGGTTAAGAACAGGGTTTGTGGAGCAGTAGGGGAGCCTAAGTTTGAACTGGAACTGGGGGTGGTTGTTGTAAGGTGCCATCGTGTTGGTACCGATGCACAGCAGAGAAAACACTGCCCAGTCCTGCGCCAACCTCACAGTTGTTGCTGTCCTTGAGTTCATTGTGCTGCCACTGTGCCAATCCGTCCTGTTGGGGGTCTTCCTCTTTGTCTCAGACCCTCCACTTTATCAGGCATGATATCCTTCTCCAGGGACTGGTCCCTCCTGATAATGTGTTCCAAATACGTGAGACGAAATGTGGCCATCCTGGCTTCCGAGGAGCACTCTGGCTGTACTTCTTCCAACACAGAATTGTTTGTTCCTGTTAATATTCTCCTCCAACGCCATAACTAAAGTGCATCAATTCTTCTGTAATCTTCCTTATTCACTGTCCAACTTTCACGTGCATATGAGGTGATTGAAAATACCATGGCTTGGGTCAGGCGCACCACACTCCTCAAACTGACATCTTTGTCTTGAATACTGTAAGGAGGTCTTGTATAGAGGAGACAACCATCTCCAATGGCTGCTCTCAGGCCCCTGGTGAAGCCCAAGATTGTCAAAAAGAGGACTGAGAAGTTCATCCCGCACCAGTCACACCATTATGTCATTATGTCAAAATTGGCACAAGCCCAGGGTACTGATGTCAGGGTACGGAGAAGATTTAAGGGCAGATCGTAATACCCAGCGCTGGTTATGGGAGCAACAAGAAAACAAAACACATGCTGCCCAGTGGCTGCCGCAAGTTCCTGGTTCACAATATCCAAGAGCTGGGAGTGCTGCAGATATGCAACAAATCGTACTGCACAGAGACTGCTCACAACACTTCCTCCAAGACCCACAAAGCCAACGTGGCAAGAGCAGCCCAACTGGCCGTCAGAGTCAATGCCAGGCTGTGCAACCAAGAAAATGATTAGACAACCTGTTTGGGAGCTTTATTTGTACTAAATAAAACCATAAAAGTACAAAAAAGAGGTCTTGTGCAGCACATTTGCCTAATGCAATATGTCATTTGATTTCTTGACTGCTGCTTCCATGAGTGTTGATGGTTGACCTATAAAATGAAGTCTTTGATGTCAATCTTTTCTCCATTTATGTTGATCTTATTTATTGATCCAGTGGTTAGAAGTTTTGTTTTCTTTACACTGAGGTGCAACCAATACTGAAGGTTGTGGTTTTTGGTCTCCGTCAGTATTTGCAGTCCTCTTCGCTTTCAGCAAGCAAGGTTGTATCATCTGCATATCGCAGGTTGTTAATAAGTCTTCCTCCAATCCTGATGCCACATTTTCCTTCATATAATCCAGATTCTCGGATTATTTGTTCAGCATATATATTGAGTAAATATGGTGAAAGAATACAACCCTGGTGCACACCTTTCCTAATCTTAAACCATTCAGTGTTCCCTTCTTCTTCTGTTTGAATAAAAGCCTCTTGATCTATATACAGGTTCCTCATGAGCACAATTAAGTGTTCCAGAATAACCCATCTCCACAGTGTTGTCCATAGCATGTCATGATCCACAGAGTAGAAGCTCTTTTGCATAGCCAGTAAAGCTCAGATAAACATCTTTCTGGTATTCTCTGATTTCAACTAAGATCTGACATCAGCATGTCCTTCTCTGAATCCAGTTTAAACCTCTGGAAGTTCTCTGTCAATGAGCTGTTGCATTTGGTTTTGAATTTATCTTTACCAAAAATTTACTTGCATGTGATATTAATGATAATGTCTGATGGTTTGTGTATTCCATTGGGTCACATCTCTTTGGAGAGGGCATAAATATGGACCTATTCTAATCAGTTGGCCAGGTAGCTGTCTTCCAAGTTTCTCAGCATAGATGAGTGAGTGCCTTCAGTACCACATCAGGTTGTTGAATATTTCAGTTTGTATTCTTGTTCGTTGCCAATACCTTCAATGCACCCTGGACTTCTTCCTTCACTTTCATTTGCTCTTGGCCATATGCTACCTCTTGAAATGGTTGAACATCTACCTTTTTTTTTTTTTTGTACAGTGATTCTGTGTATTCTTTCCTTCTTCTTTCGATGCTTGCCGTATCATTCAATTCTTTGCCCATAGAATCCTTTAATATATCAAATTGAAGCTTGATTTTTTTCTTACATTCCCTCTGCTCGAGAAATGCTGAGCATGTCCGTCCCTTTTGGTTTTCTACTCCAGGTCTTTGCACATTTCATTATATGATGACTTTGTCATCTCGAGCTGACCTTTGGAATTTTCTGTTCAGCTCTTGGACCTCCTCATTTCTTCCATTTGCTTTAGCATCTCTGCACTGGAGAGCAAGTTTCAGAGCCTCTTCAGACGTATATTATGGTCTGTTCCTTCTTTCTTGTTTTTGTTTTGCTTTCTTCCTGTATGATATCCTTTTTCTTTCTTACTTTTAATCCTTCTTCATTTCTTTTTTTTAAAAGATTTTATTGTGATTGAGTGATAGTTTACATGGGAGAACATGAGTTTTACACTCATCATTTCATTGCAATGATTATAACCTCCTCCATGCATCATCATTCATCAGTATTTGCTTC
>NW_006408779.1:883700-894909 GCF_000296735.1 Chrysochloris asiatica | reverse complement strand
TGGGGGGAGGGGTGCATGTACACAAAAGTACTCAGGAATATATAATCATTTAAACAACCAAAGGGCACATTCTACAAGCTTGCCTCCTGGCTGCCAGCACACAGTCTTTCTCTTTCCATGAGTCTAGAGTCCTCAGCTGCTCCCTCTCTCCATGTCCTCATCTCTGCCTCCATTTCTGGTGTCGCTTCTTCCCTGGATAGGGTCCCATCTTCTGCCCATGCTCTTCTTCCTTGATGGTCCTAGCATCCTCTGTTCTTGGACTATAAGATTAACTACTCCCAGCTTTTTGTAGCAAAACTTCTACCTTTACAGTTGTGACAGTTGCAATTAATCATGATAACAGTTATTCACTATTGAATCATAAGAATTTTAACCCCATCTCCTTTCACCAGACCTGTCTAGGCAAAATGAAAACTATTCAATTGGGATTATACCTTCCTCCGCACACGCTGAAACTACACTCCCTCTTGAAAACTTGTAAGCCAGTCATTTTGTGCCTTTATAGCCCCCCCCCCCCAATTTTAGGTAGCCAGTGTCTAAGTTGCCTGTCCTTATCTACCCTATCTGTATGATATCCTTGATGCCTTCCCACAACTTTCCTGGTCTTCAGTCTTTAGTGTCTAATCCATCTAATCTGTTCTTCAGATGATTGCTAAATTCAAGTGGGATATGTTCAAGGTCATGTTTAGACTCTTGTGGACTAATTTTAAATTTCTTTAGCCTCAGCCTGAACTCACATATGAGCAATTGATGGTCTGTTGCACAGTTTGCCCCTGGCCTTGTTTTGGCTGATGATAGGGAGTTTTTCTACTGTCTCTTTCCACATATATAGTCATTTTGATTTCTGTGTATTCCTTCTGTTGAGGTCCATGTGTATAGTTGTCGTTTATGTTGTTTTGAAAAGGTATTTGCAAAGAAGTCACTGGTCTTACAAAATTCTTATCATGCGATCTCCAGCATCATTTGTATCACCAAGGCCATATTTCCCAACAACATATCCTTCCTCTTTATTTCAAGCCTTTGCATTTGAATTGCCAGTAATACTCCATATATCTTGATTTCCTGTTTGATCAATTTCAGACTGAAGAAGTTGGTAGAATTCTTCAATTCCATCATGACTGGCTTTAGTGCTTGATGCATAAATTTCAATAATAGCAGTATTAACTGATCTTCCTTGTAAGCGTATGGATATTATCCTATAACAGACAGCATTGTACTTTAAAATGAACTTAAAATAGTCTTTTGGATGATGACTGTGATGCCATTCCTCTTCAATTTGTCATTCCCAGCATAGTAAACCATGTGGCTATCAGATTCAAAATGGCCAGTGCCCATCCATTTCAGCTCACTAATGCCTAGGATATCAATGCCTCTCTGGCTGTCAGCCTCCCTGTAAAACAATAGTAATGATTGTACCATGTGACTGAGAATTAAGCAGATTCCAATTCAAAAAAAAAAGAACAAGACAGTGATTCAAGCAAAGTCTCCAAGGTGACTTTGGGTATGACTTGTCAACTCTTGGCTTCCATTTAGTAAGCAGCTTGGGCTGTTGGTTCCTTGTCCTCCTGGTTGCTCTTACTCACGCAGCTTTATGCCTCCACAAGAAGAAAACATTACCTGGTCCTGTGCCAGCCCCATGATCCTTGGTAAATCCCAGTGGTACCTGGTACTGTGAGGTCAGGCTGTAGTCCCCACTCCTGTGTTCTACTGGCTGACTCTTGCCATTAATATGTAGAAGACAGACTGTGGAGCCATACTTCTGAAATTCAGATGCTTGCTCTGCCACCCACTGGCTCTAGTGACCTAGGACAAATTGCTTACACTTTTGGACTTTTATATATAGATATTTAATTATCATACCCCGAGTTATACCATTACAGATTGACGCACTTCTTCCATTAAGATTCTGAGTCCATGGGGTCCTGGTGGGACCTGAAGAGTTTCCTTCTGACTTTATCGTTTCGTTCCTCCGCCTTTTCCTCTTCCTCCTACTTCTCCATCTTCTCGTTACTTAGAAATACATACAATATATTTTATCTTAAGGCAAATATATAGGAAACATGAGGTGGCTGTTCTTGTTGACGGGTGCCTACAATTTAGTTCCAACCCACAGAGATCAGAGATCCTATGAACAAAACCCTCCCGGCTCGTCACCATCCTCACAGGCATGAATATGTTTGCGCCCATTGTTGCAGCCACTGTGTCAATTCAACTCATTGAGGGTCTTCCTCTTTTTCACTGACCTTCCACTTTACAAAACGTGACATCTTTTTCCAGGGCCTGGTCCCTCCATGTATCATGTCTATAGTACAAGACACTCAGTCTTGCCATCCTTGTTTCCAAGAAGCATCTTGTTAGATTTCATGACTGCTGCTTCCATGGGCATTGGATTGTGGATATAAGTACAATGAGATCCTTGACAACTTTGATCTTCTCTCTGTTATCCTGATGTGACTAATTGGTCTAGTTGTCAGGATTTTTGTTTTGAGTTGAGGTATAATACATACTGAATGCTGTAGTCTTTGATCTTTGTCGGTATTTCAAGTCCTCTTCACTTCTAGTAAACAAGGTTGTATCATCTGCTTATCTCAAGTGGTTAATGAGTTCTCCTGCAATCCTGATGCTGCATCTTCTCAGATTATTTTCTCAGCATACAGGTTTAATCAGTATAGTGAAAGGATACAATCCTAACTCCTTTCCTGGTTTTAAACAATTTGTATCCCCTTGTTCTATTCAAACAACCGTCTCTTGGTCTTTCTACAGACTCCACATGAACACTAACAGTATGTGACCTGGAGTTGCCATTTTTCACAATGTTACCCATAATTTGTTAGGATCCACACAGTCAAATGCCTTTCATAATAAAACACTAGAATATGTATTTCTGGTATTCTCTGCTTTCAGCCAAGATCCATCTGACATTGGTAATGGTATCTTTTGTTCCACATCCTCTTCTGAATTCAACTTCAACTTCTGATAGTTCCCTGTCAGTGTATTGTTGTAACCATTTTGTAATTATCTTCAGCAAAATTTTGCTTGTGTATAATAATAATGATGTTGTTGTTGTTATTCACTGCCGTTGAGTAGGTTCTAACCCATAGCAACCCTGTATAATGTTTCCAAGGAGCGGCTGGTGAGCTCGAACTATCAACCTTGCAGTTCAAACCAACTGCAGTCCTATACGTTAACCCACAGCGCCACACCAGAACTCCAATAATAATGAAAAAATGGTGATAATTGTTTCATAATTTCTGCATTCTGTTGGATCACCTTTCTTTGGAATGATCACAAATATTATCTCTCTTTCAGTTGGTTGGCCAGGTAGCTGCCCTCCAGATTTCTTAGTGTACATGAGCAAGTACTTCCAGTGTAGCATCTGTCTGTTGAAACATTTCAATTTGTATTCCATCAATTATGGGAGTCTTGCTTTTTCCCAATGTCTTCAGTACATCTTAGACTCCTTTCTTCAATATCATTGGTTCTTGATCATTTGGCAACTCCTAAAATTATTTTAGTACAGTGTGTCTGTGTATTTCTTCCATTTTTCCTTGAAGCATCCCAGGGAGACCTTCAATATTGCCAGTCGCCGTTTGAAGTTTTTCTTCTCTTCTTTAAGCTTGAGAAATGCTGAGCAGGGTCTTCCCTTTTGGTTTTCTATCTCCCGGTCTCTGCATATTTCATTATACTTTACTTTGTGGCCTTGAGTTGCCCTTTGAAATCTTCCATTCAGTGTTTTTTGTTGTTGTTAAGTTCACGTCTTTTATTAATTCATACACAATTACTTGTCTTCTAGTTTGTTGAAGCAATAGGTCAGACAACACTTGCCACAATGATGTCTATCAAAGTGGCTGACCATAAAGACTCCAGCACCACATTCATCTGAAGGACACTCCCGACAAAGGAGACTAATTTGGCCATTCTTGTCCATCTTACAGTGTTTTAGGACAGCCAGCCTAACCTTCTTTCTCTTATGGTTATTTTTCTTGGGAGTAGTGTAAGACTTCGTCCTATTCTTAGCACCCCCATGAAGTCTCAACACAAGATGAAGAGTGGACTCCTTTTGAATGTGGTAGTCATACAAGGTGCATCAATCTTCCAGCTGTTTCCCAACAAAAATCGGTCTCTGCTGATCAGGAGGAATTCCTTCCTTATCGTGGATCTTGGCCTTTACATTTTCAGTCATATCCAACGGTTCAGCCTCTAGAGCGATGGTTTTCCCCATTAGGATTTTTAAGAAAATCGGCATCTTGGTGGTGTTTCCACTGCAGATGGCGAATCCGAAAGGCCCATTCAGATCTTTTACATCATTATTACTTCTGTTCACTTTAGCTTTTCTATGCTCAAGTGCAAGTTTTAGTCTCTTCTGACATCATTTTGGGTCTTTCCTGTCTTTTAAATGACTCTTTGCTTTCTCCATGTATAATGTTCTTATTCTTTAGTTATTTTTTTTCTTGTAGCAATATATATAAAACAAAACATCTGCCATTTCAACCATTTTTACGTGTGTAATCCCACCACACCAACCACATCCTATATGATGCTCTTGATGTCATCCCCAAACTGCTCTGGTCTTTAGTCATAATGTTCAGTGCATCAAATATATTTGTGAGATAGTCTCTAAAGGAGCTCTGGTAGTATAGTGGTTACGAATCAGGCTGTGAACCACAAGGTCAGCAGTTCCAAACTACCAGCTGCTCTGTGGGAGAAAGATGAGGCTTTCTGCTCCTGTAATGATTTACAGCCTCGGAATCGACTCCACGGTGCATAACCACCATCACCAGTGTCTAACTTCAGGTGGGTTATAATGACACTTTAAAGTGTTCCAAGAGCAAATCTTTCAGTTTGAGGACTGAAGTGCACTTGACCCAAGTCATGGCATTTTCAATAGCCTCATATACGTGTGTCAGCTGGACAATGAATTAGGAAGACCAGAGAAGAATGGATGAATTTGTGTTGTGGTGACGGAGAAGAATATTATAAGTACCATGGACTGACAGAAGAACAAACAAATCTGTGTTGGAAGAAATACAAGAATTCACCTTAGAAGCCAGATGACCAGATTTTGACTCTCGTACTTTGGACATATTAACATGAGGGACCAGTCCCTGGAGAAGGACCAGCTTGGTGAAGTTGAGGGACAGTGAAAAAGAGGAAGACCCCTAAAGAGATGGATTGGCACAGTGGCATCAGTTATGGGCTGTAGCATCGCAGCGATTGTGAGGATGGTGCAGGACCATGTGATGTTTTGTTCTGTTGTACATAGTGTTACTCTGAGATGGGACCGACCCAGTGGCACAACAACAATGACAATATTGACTCTAATGTACTTGCTGTAACTTTCTTCAGCATCAGTCCGGAATTGTGTATGGGGAATTCATGGGCTATTCCACAGTTGGTCCTTTGTCTTTTGACTGATGATACTGAGCTTCTCCATTGTCTCTTTTCACAGATGTAGTCCGCTTGATTCCAGTGTATTCCATCTAACAAGGTCCATGTGAATGTATAGTCCCCATTTATGTTGTTGAAAAAAGGCATTGCCAATGAATAAGTCATTAACCTTACACAATTCTATGCTGCCATCTCCAGTGCCATTTCTGTCATCTAGGTCAGGTTTTGCAGCTCCCGGTTCTTCTTTGCTCTTTACATCTTTCTAACTGCAATCATTGGCAGTTACTAATGCATCTTGATTGCATGTGTGATCCTTTCTCGACTGCACAGGATGGTAAAAATAATCAATTTCTTCATCTTTGGCATTCATGGTTGGTACGTGAATTTAAATAATGGTCATATTAACTTGTAGGCATAAATGGTCTTCCTTGTAGGTGTGTGGATATTATCCCATCACAGAAGTACTAACATTTCAGGATGGATCTTGAAATGTTCTTGTTGACAATCAATGCAGCATCATTCCTATTCAGTGTATCATTCCTAGCATAGTAGACCATGTGATTGTCCAATTCGGAGTGGCCAATACCAGTCCATTTTAGCTTACTAATGCCTAGGATAGCTCTGGTAGTGTAGTGGTTACGAGTTGGGCTGCTAACCTCAAGGTCAGCAGTTTGAAACTATGAGCCATTCTGAGGGAGAAAGATGAGGCTTTCTGCTCCAGTAAAGATTGACAACCTCAGAAACCCTGTGCAGGGTCGCTATGAGTCCGAAATGACTCCACAGCACACCACCACCACCACCAATGCCTAGGATATTGATCTTTATGTGCTCCATTTCATTTTGGATGACTTGTGGCACTGTAGGATAAACATTGAACTGCTAAACAGAAGGTTGGTGGTTCAAATCCACCAGCCAGGAGCTCCTCAGAAACCCTATGAATTGTCACTATGAGTCAGAAGCATCTTGATGACGCTTAACAACAATGGTGACAATCTTCCTATATTCACACTTCATGCATTCGACATTCTGATTATTAATGGATATCTGCATCTGTTTGTTCTCATTTCGAGTTGTGTTACATAAGAAAACGAAGCTCCTGAAACTTTGACTCCATCCGGGTCATTAAGGTTGACTCTACTTTGAGGAGGCAGCTCTTTCCCCGCTGTGTTTGTGTACCTTCCAACTTGAGGGGCTCGTCGCCCGGCACTGTATCAGACAATGTCCTGCTTTCGGTGGCCAGTTATTTCAGAAATAGACCACCAGATGTTTTTTCCTGGTCTGTCTTAGCTAAAACCTGTCCACATGGGGGCCCGACTGGTATTTGAAATGCTGGTGACGTAGCTTTCAGCATTACAACAATACACTGCCCCCACAGTGTGACAGACAGATAGGAGATAGTGAGTGGTGAATGGGACTCAGGACCTTCCTTAGTGGGTCATGTTTGTGGCCGTACTCTGATCACACAGGAGAAAATATATTGGTTGAGATGACAGGGATTTGGTGTCGTCTTGGTAACATGAGAACTTTGGCGCTTGACCATAAACAGTCCTGAGAGAAAGAGAAGTCTGGTCACCCACAGTTGTGTCTCTGAGGGACTGTCTCTGTTGAGGACAGTCCTGCCCTGGGTTCATCAGACTGCCGCCCCCGTGCAGCTCTCCCGCAGAGCAGTGGAGGACTTTGCTGTAGCTTCTGGCACCAACACAGGGCTGCTGCCCCTCGTGTCCTCAGGACAAACGGGAAACCGCGGCCCCAGCGCTGGAAGAGAGCAGGATTGGAAGAAATGAGAGGACTAAACATAAACAGAGGGCAGGGCTCTCACACACAGGATTTCCGTTTGTCTGTCTGTTCTGCAGACGCTCCCTCTCCATCACAGTGTTATCCCTGGTTCTCAGATATTCTGGTTTCATTGCTCTTTCCATGTAGTGTGTGTGGAAACCTTGTTGAGCAGGTCTGTTGTTGTTGTCACGTGCCATTGAGTCGGTACCAACCCATAGCGACCTTATGCACAGCAGAACGAAACACTGCTCAATCCTGGGCCAACCTCACTACTGTTGCCACGCTTGAGTCCATCGATGCTGCCACTTGGCCAGGCCAGCAGCTCTGTTAGTCTGTTCTTATTTCATGTCTCTGCTCATTTTAGTAAGTTTGACACTATACAGTATTTCAGAATTTTTCATAGTGATCTTTTGGTGGCTGTTAACTGTTGTTAAGCACCGTTCAGTCCGTTCTGACTCATAGTAACCCTGTATAGCATTTTGGAGGAGTGGCTCATATGTAGGGTTTCTGAGGAGCACTTACCGGGTATATAGGGTTTCTGAGGAGCAGCTAGTAGGTTTGAACTGCAAACTTTGCAGTTAGCAGTCCAGAGATTATCCTACAGCACCACACCAAGTCATTTTGTGATGTTGTTGTTCTGAAGTGTTGCTGAGTTGGTTCTTTCCAGGTTCTATATAGTGACACTTGGCAGGGTTCTAAGGAGTGCCTGGTGGATTTGAATATTTGACCTTGTAGTTAGCAGTCTAGTGCTTATCCTACAACACCTACACTTTTGGTTATGGTTGTGTTTCACAGAGTAAGTTCCAACTCATGCTGTTGTTGTTGTTAGATGCTATTGAGTCAGTTCTGACTCATAGTGACTTTGTGTGCAACAGAATGAAACTCCTTCCAGTCTGGCGCCATCCCCACAAATGCTGCTATGTTTGAGCCCATTGCTGCTGCCACTGTGCCACTCCATCTTATTGGGGGTCTCCCTCTTTTTCCCTGACCCTTCACAACGTGTCTGAAGTATAACAGATGAAGTTTTGTCATCTTGGCCTCCAAAGAGAATTCTAGTTGTAATTCTTCCAAAAAAGATTTGTTTCTGGCAGTCTGTGGTACCTTTAATATTCTTCTCCAACACCATAACTCAAATGCATCAATTCTTCTATGGTCTTCCTTATTATTCATTGTCCAACTTTCACAGGCATATGAGACTGTTGAAAATACCATGGCAACTCATAGCGTCCCTGCAGAGGGTTTCCAAGTCTGTAAATCTTTACTGGAGCAGAAAGCCCAGCTCGTCATCCACTATGCTGCCAGGGCGCCTTACTCTTCCGGTTATGAATCTTTAATGTGCTCCAGGTGTTTGCTAACTTGAGGGTGGCAGTGAGACTCAGGAAGTAGTTCTTGAATAGCTTGCAACTTCCCCGTAGCTACTTGTTAGAACATGTCTGTGTCACTCTTTGGTTTGAGGTACACATACCTTTTCCATCTCCTCAGATTTTACCTTATATGATAACCTTAAGTCGTCAGCCCCTATCCAGTGGGAAGCAGATGATGGCGGAGCAAAGGCTGAGAAAGGGGCCTTGTGTGTGGTCTGAAAAACCCAGGTGGAAAACAGAGAAAAACGGCCACACACGTTCTGTAACATCACTGCTTGGTCATGAGGAGGAGGACAGAGCCCAGCTGCATAGGCCTGTTGAATTTGGAATGAAAATAATTAAGTCTCTGCTCTGGGCACCATGGTGCTATCTCAGCTCGTGGGTTGAGAACGTGGGAGGGGAAGGTATTTTAAACAGTAACAGACTTGTAGGCGCACACAGAGAGGAACAGGGTCATCAGTCCGAATGCCACCCATCATTGGAAGTGAGAGGCAATAAGCTGCTGATGTTGTCCCTACTCACGGTGGGGACACTCGTGGTGACTTTACGTGTAGCAGACTGGAACATGCTCAGTCCTGCATATCTCCAGGATGGTCAGTATAGGTGTTGACCACACAGGTGATCAGTATGTTCCCTTTGGGTCAATAGCTAATGCAGTCGAAGACAATGTGCATTCTAAGACTCTCCCAGTGTTGATATGCTAACTTCTTATTTCTCTGTCTGCCCCTCAGTCACCCCACAGCTGCAAATACGGGTGTTGTAACTTGTGAAGAATGTGAGAGGTGCAAAGATCATTAACAGCTATTCTAGTGCTAAGAGTTTTCGGAAGAAAATAGACAAAATATATTGTTGTTAAGCGGCATCGAGTTGGTTCTGATCCATAGCGACCCTGTAGAGGGTTTCCAAGGAGTGACTGGTGAGCTTGAACCTTATAGTTCAAACTGACTTTGCCGTCTAGCGCATTAACCCACAGCACCACACCAGGACTCCAGACAAAATATAGGAACAGGAAAATTCACAGATGAGATCTGTATGGTCAATGACCCCTAGAGAAGATGCTCAATTTCACAGGGCAATGAAATTAAACCAAACCATGGGCTTGGAAAATTAAGCCACACCAATACACCATTCCACACCTTCAGAGTGACAATCATCAAAATGTATGACAATACCCAGTGTTGGAGAAGTGAAACAACAGAAGCTCTAACATCCTGCAAGGGAGGGGCCCTATCCTTACAACTGCTTTGAAAAGTGATTTGGCAATCTGTACTCAATTGGAAGCCGTGGTATTTTCAATAACCTCCTATGTATGTGAAAGCTGGACAGTGAATAAGGAAGACCATAGAAGAATTGATGCTTTTGAGTTATGGTGTTGGAGAAGAATATTGACAGTGCCATGGGCTGCCAAAGGAACCAACAGATCCATTTTGGAAGAAGTGCAGCCAGAGTGCTCCTTAGAGGCCAAGATGGCCAAACTTCGTCTCTCATACTTTGTACATATTGTCAGGAGGAACCAATCTCTGGAAAGGGATATCATGTTTGGTAAGGTGGAGGGTCAGAGAAAAAGAGGAAGACCTCCAAGGAGATGGATTGGCCAAGTGGCAGCATCGATGGACTCAAGCGTGGCAAAAGTACTGAGGTTGGCCCAGGATCGGGCAGTGTTTCGTTCTGTTGTGCATAAGGTTGCTATGAGTCAGTACCGACTCGATGACACCTAACAACCACAACTCAGTTGGAAGATCCCTACACCACATGGTCCAGTAATTCTTCCCCGTGTTGATTCCCAGGAAAGTCTTTCATATGCACAAGGAGGGGAGACTCAGGCTGCTGAAGACAGCATGGGTGTTTAATAATAAAAGCATTGGAAACAGCTTAAATGTTCATTAATAAGAAAATGCATAAATCAGTTATGTAGGGTTCCAAAGCAGAGGCCATGATTAAACAGAAGTGGATCAAGAACACAACATAGTCTTGAACAAAAACATCAAAGATAGGAAGATGCACACTTACATGTACAATGCCCTTTATGTGGTTTTAAAACTTGTGAAATAATTCAATGCAATATCTAATTATGTATGAATATTTTGAAAAATTCCAGGTGATTTTAAATGGAAACAGGATGTTTTTAAAAAATGTTTTATTGTGAAAATTCACAGAGCAAATTGTTTGACTGTTCAGCACATTCTGTTTCATGACTTTGTTTGCAGTCCACACAGTGTGACAACAGCCAACAGCACTCTTCCCTGTTTCCTGTGTCCGTTCAGTCTTTTTTCTGTTCACGTTTTTCTCACACTCTGTGATCCCTTTCTGAGTGATTAATCTTGGTAGTTGGGCAGTATCTAGTTCTGTGATCTCAGGGGAGGACAGACTGCCTCCCTCACGCCTAATTGTTTCCTTGTATCTTGTATTTCCTTCACTCTACTCTGGACAGGGAGAAACCAATCATTGCACTTTACTGACCCCTCATAGGCATTTAAAACCCCAGCGGCCACTCACCAAAGTAGGATGGAGAACACTGTCTTTTGGACTGTGGAATCCCAGTAGCTTTCTTTTGTGTGTGTGTGTGTGTGTGTGTGTGTGTGTGTGTGAATTATATGATAGTTTACATGAGAGAACCTCAGTTCCATATTCATTCCATCGTATATCATTACATTGCCATGGTTCCAATCCCCTCCATGCAT
>NW_006408779.1:871052-875730 GCF_000296735.1 Chrysochloris asiatica | reverse complement strand
ACTTCTGCCCTCCTCTCCTTGCTGTTAGGTGCTGTCTCGTCAATTCCGATCCGTAGCGACCCTGTATAGGGTCTCCGAGGAGCAGCTGGTGGCCATGAACCACCGACCCTGCAGTTCAAAAGGTTTTGCAGTGCGTCACCTCAGCCCACAGTGCTGTCCTGGCCTCCTCTCAAACCAGTGAATAAAAAAGCAGACCAAATACAACATGCATCCACGTCTCCCATATAGGGTTTCCAAGGAGCGGCTTGTGAGCTTGAACCACCGACCATGCGGTTCAGAAGGCTTTGCAGTGGCACCTTAATCCACAGCATTAGAATGGGACACCTCTCAAACCAGTGAAAGTAAGCCGACCAAATAGGACATATATCCGCATCTCCTGTATAAGGTTTCTGATGAGTGGCTGGTGAGCTTGTCCCACCGGCCTTGTTGTTCAAAAGAATTTGCTGTGCAGCGTCTTAACCCACAGCACTACGCTGGGTTCCCTCTCAAACCAGTGAAGAAAGGCAGACCAAATCCATGTCTCAGCTTGGTCTGAGTGTGTGAGTTCCTGGCAGAGGAAACTGCCAGTGTTGGGGGTGGGTCTTGGCCACTCAGCTAAGCCCCCACCTCCATTTACCCAGATGTATGTGGGCAAACTGTGAGCGCACCTATTCCTGAAACCAAAGAAAAGATATAAATCAGAAACCCCCAAAATCGGCAAAGCACACCGTGCACCTTTTTTTTTTTTCCTCTCCCAAATGTTCCTGCAGAGTGTTTCCGAGGTGTCTCTGCAGCCCCTATTTAGTCCCGCCTCATTGTCTAGCCCAGGATGTGGCCTCAGGCCTCCGAGCCTGGCTGGCAGATTTAAAGGTACACGATTTCCCACCTCTGCTCCAAATTCCACAGGCTATAAACCTTCAAGCCTTTAAACTATTCCTGTCTCTGTGGGTCCGAATTTTGGAGCTTTGTCTTGCCTCTTTTTTGCCTGGAATTCTGAGTTATTTTTGACGGCGACCTTCACTATGCCTTCACCCTAGCCGCCAGCAAGCCCTGCCCTCCCTGCTCCTTCAGTAAATCTGTAATGTCCTTACTCTGTTTCAGGCCCTTCTGAGTTCTACCACTTGTTGAAATGCTGTGGAGTGGATTATGACCCACAGCGACCCAGTATTGTTGTTGTTGCTGTGTGCCGTGGAGTCGGAACCGACCCATAGCGACCCTGTACAGGGTTTCCGGAGCTATAAATCTTTACGAGAGCAGAAACCCACATATTTCTGCCTTGGAACAGCTGGTAGTTTCGAACTGCTGACTTTGCGGTTTGCAGTCCAATTCGTAACCACTACGCTACCAGAGCTCCAGTATAGGGATTTCAATAGCAGCTGTTGAGCTAGAACCACAGTTCCTGCAATTCAAAAGGCTTTGCAGTCTGGCGGATTAAACCACAGCAGGGGTGCTTTGTTACTGGTGTTAAGCTGGCCCAAACCTTGATGCTTTGATGGGTGGGCCTGAGGCTAGGAGGCTGGGCAGAGGGCTGGCCTAGGCTGAAGAAGTCGGGGATGGGTTTGGTGCTTGCAAGCAGATAGTGTCTTTGTTTGATGACGTTTAAAATGCCTCTCTTTGTCTCCCTGTGCCTTGAGCTCCCCAATTTGCCCTACATACACGCCAGTAATGCCTAACGTGGCAATGAGGGCCCCCCAGGGATGGACTATGTTGGTTCCTGTGGCCCCGCTAGTTCTCTGAGAGTGTCCGCCCTTTGAATGGGTCTGCTCAAGCCCTGCTAAGTTCTGCAGTGGGCAGGGCTGTCCCCGGGTAGGAGCCCGGAGCAGGCGGGTAGAAGTTCAAAATGCTTGTAACTCCTCAATAGTTTGATCCTTCAAAAAAACAAGTTCATAAAGTTGCAGCCTAGTGTTTTATGTTTGCCCAAAAGCTGTCTGTCTACCAGGTGGGGGCCCCAATTTGTGATACCGCCCCCTACTTTCTCCTGAGCCCACATACCTGTGGTGCCCGGTCAGGGAAGCACCGGAAGTCTCCCCACCCCTCCCCAGTAGCTTTTAAGAGTTAATAGTCCTCTAGAGATGGAAACAAACAAAAAATTAAATTGGCCCTAATTGTTTTGTAAAGATGACAATGTAGAGACTGAGAACAATTGCTCCCCATCAAATATTTGAGAAGGGTTCCACGTGCATCATGATGTATCTTTCCATTTTTGGAAAATGTGATTTCCATATTGATGGTTGTGAGGAGGCAGCTTGGTGGCTGAGAATGCAGTTTGAGGTCATTCTCCATCGTCCACCATTGTTGCAATGCGATGGAGACCAGCTAAGTGATGTTCTCTCGTCCACCTCTGTCATCAGAGGACCTGGCTTGTTGCCAACAGACTCCTGTTGGCTAAGAAAAGAGTCAGAACTGATTCAATGGCATTTGATTACCATAGTCATGACAAGACAGGAGAGCCCTGGGTGTGGCCCCCGAGACCTTCTTTTACTACATGGTGGCTTCAGGCATGTTTGTTATCTGAAACATGGGTGACAATGCCCACCATGCGGAAGTCAGTGAGTCAATGGCAGCACTAACCCACAGCCACACCTGCAGTGCATAGGTCCCGATGCTCCCAGGGACCCTCACTTCCCCATATGACCAGTCTCCAGTAGGTCTGTGTATGGTCCATTTATTTCCAGGTTTAATGTGCCAATGATGCATAGTTATTTTAAAATGCAAAGCCTATCACAATACATTTGATTTAGCAATCATATATACTTCTCTATAAGGCAGACCAACGAGGAATCAGTGCCTTTGGATGAGCTGTTGGGGAAGAATATTGAATACACCTCAGACTGCCAGAAGAACAAACAAACCTGTCTTGGAAGAAATGCATCTAGAATGATCTTTAGAAGCCAGGATGGTGAGACTTTGTCCCACTGACTTTGGATAAGTTGTCGGGGGGACGAGTCCCTATAGAAGGATATCATGCATGGTAAAATGCAGGGTCCTGGAAAAACAGGAAGACCTCAAATGAGGTGGGCCGACACTGGCTGCAACCATGGGGTCCTATGTACTAACCATTGTGAGGATGGCGCAGCACTCAGTAGTGTTGTGTCTTATTGTACATGGAGTCTCTATGAGTCAGATCCAACGTGACAGCACCTAACAACAACAATACATACTCATTGTCAAAAGCACAACAGTATCACAGTCTGTTTTATTTACCGATTGCCTATTTGCAAAGACAAAGCTCTGCCGTGATCCATTTTAGTTGAGTGAAGATATGTGTCGTAAGGAAAGTTTTGAGCTGAATTTTCTTCTTAGTCAATGTATTATTTATTGAAATCAGATTCTATATAAATAAAAGACAGTTGTTTAGATGCTACTTGGCTGGCTTGCTGTAGATGAGATTGACTTGTTTCACAATGGATCATAGCTAGAAACATCATTAAGGATGAAGCCAATTAATAATTAATAAGCATCTCTGGAGTCAGGCTCCAAGCTCAGCCAGGAGGTGGCAAGAGAAGCATAGGACAGGTTGCCCCCAACCAATAAAGTCTGTGTGTCCACAGTAAATAAACGTCTCACACAAACCAAGGAAATTGACACAGTAGAAAAGTTAGCCAATGAACAACCATTCTCAGAAGCAAGACAGCTAGCAGCTATGGAATACCGGGAGATGCTTGCCATCTGCGGTGTTCGGGGGGAAGCACACCGTGGTGAGCAGGTTGGACAGACTGAAGAATGTGGACTCACAGATACTGTAGGCAGAGCACAAAGGGGTGCATTTTGGAGAGCAATCTGGCTGCCACATATATGTGAAAAAAAAAAGAAGGAAAGCTTCCTCTATGACCCAGTGATTCTCCCCTTTCAGACCCAGAAGTACTCTTGCAGTGGGCACCAGAGGCATATCCAAAAACTGCTTGCTGATGGAGGTAGACAAAAGTTCAAAACAGCTGGAGTTTTCATTAAGGAAAAAGATGGGTAAACATCGTTTGGTCCCTGCACACAATAGGGAGCCCTGGTGGTTCTGTGGGTTAGGTGTTGGGTTGCTAACCATAAGATCCATGGTTCAAACCCAGTAGCTACTCCTCAGGAGAATGATGTGGCAGTCTGTCTCATAAAGACTTACTTACGGTCTCAGAAACCCTGTGTAGGGTCTCTGTGAGTTGCAAAAGACTTGACAGCAGTGGGCTTGGGGTTTTTTTGTTTATGAATAAAATGGAGCAATTGTTGTGAAATGTCATCAAGTTAGTTCTGACTCATAGTGACCCTGCCTAGGATTTCCAAGAAGTGGCTGATGGGCTTGAACTGCCAATCTTGTGGTTAACAGTCCAGTGCTTATCCTACACAGCATACCATTACACCCAAATGGAACAATAGCCATAAGTTAAAGTAACTAAAGAAAAGTAAAACACATGAAAACAGATTACAACAACCCATAAGATACAGCAAATAAAGGAAAATTCAGAAAAATTATTTCATAACGTTATTTAAAACACTGAATGTTTTAAAATTGGGAAAAGTGTGTGACAGGGTTGTGTTCTTTCACCATTCTTGTTTAATATGTATGCTGAGCAAATAATACGAGAAGCTGGGTTCTATGAAGAAAAACGTGGCATCAGGATTGGAGGAAGACTTATTAACAACCTGAGATATGCAGATGATACAACCTTGCTTGCTGAAAGTGAAGAGGATTTAAAATATTTACTGAAGAAGA
>NW_006408779.1:851787-870117 GCF_000296735.1 Chrysochloris asiatica | reverse complement strand
TGAGGTTGGCCCAGGATCGGACATTGTTTCGTTCTTCTGTGCATGGGGTCGCTATGAGTCGGTTCCGACTCGATGGCACCTGACAACAACAACAAATATGTATGGTCTTGGTGGTGTGCCATGGAGTAAGTTCCTAGTCATACCAACTCTGTACAGGGTTTCTGAGGCTGTAAATTGGGATTTTTTTTTTTTTCTTTCACTTTTTAAAGTTTTTTTTTATTGTGAATTGAGTGATAGTTTACCTGAGGGAACATCAGTTTTACAGTCATTGTTTCATTGCAATGATTACAGTCTCCTCCGTGCATCATTATTCACCAGTGTTTGCTTCTATTCCCTCTGTCTTTTTGTTTTGCTTTGTTTTTGATATATACCAAAACACTCAGGAATATACAATCATTCAAACAGCCAAAGGGCATACCCTGCAAGCTTGACCCCCACCCACCAGCACACATCCCCTCTCCCTCCATGAGTCTAGAGTCCTCAGCTGCTCCGTCTCTCTATGTCATCATCTCTGCCTCCATCTCTGGCATCGCCACTTCTCTGGGCAGAGTACCACACTCCACTTCTGTTCTTCTCCCTTGATGGTTTTAGAGTCCTCCACTCCAGGACTGTAAGTTCAACCACTCACCCTTTTTTGCTACAAACTTCTACTTTTACAGTTGCGACAATCACAGTTAGTCATGATAACAATTACTCACTATTGAATCATGAGAGTCGTGTCCCCATCTCCTTTCATCAGATCTGTCTAGACAGGATGAAAACCACTCATTAAGGATTCTACCTTCCCCTGCACACTCTGAATCTAACCTCCCTCTTGAAAACTTGTAAGCCAGTCACTTTGTGCCTTTATAGCCCCCCATTTTAGGTAGCCAATGTCTAAGTTGCCCATCCCTATCAACCTTGTGTACAAGAGGGATGGGAATGATCCTTGCTGTAAATATTTCCCTCTCGGTTGGTATTTTAAGCTACTACAGGTCAAGTTCATCAGAGTATAGCAATTTACACTTTTCTTTTAAAAAAAAATTTTTTTTCCCCTCTTTTCCTTCCTCTTGTCGGGTTCTGAACATCCAGTCACTGAAGCTAGGTCCAATGGGTACTATCTGCAAGTCTGGGTGCCCTGGTGCATATCCCCTCACTTTATATCAACTGGATGCTTCACTCTCAAGGTTGTAAATCCTTATGGGAACAGAATGCCTCATCTTTCTCCCGTGGAACAGCTGGTAGTTTCAAACTGTTGACCTTGAGGTGAGTAGCTCAATTCATCACCACTTTCCTACCAGATATATATATACACACACATATTAATTATTTATAGAAATGGAGTGCTGGTGTGGCACTGTGGATTAATGCGCTAGACTGAAAAATCATTTTGATCCACAAGATAGGCAGTTCAAGCTCACCAGCTGTTCTATGGAAACCCTATAGGGTAGCTGCGGGTCAGAGCCAACTTAACAGCACTTAACAACAATAACAACAAACATATTTATAAATTTATAACAATTGGAAATGCAAACTAAGCAATCTTATAATTGGGTTGTATGTACATAGAAGGGGGCTTCAAAAAGTTCATGGAAAAAGAAATGAAAAGATAATGGAAATTTTCCACTAACTTTTTGAAGCCCCTTTGTATATAGAGGTATCTATTAAACATATCATTGGCTCTAGGTCATATGCTACCTCTTGAAATGTTTGAACAAGAGGCAGCTGTTCAAAAAGAACAAGGAAACAACAAATGGTTTGAAATTAGGAAAGGTGTGCACCAGGGTTGTATTCTTTCACCATACTTGTTCAATCTGTATGCTGAACACATCATCAGAGAATCTGGATTATATGAAGAAAAATGTGGCATCAGGATTGGAGGAAAACTCATGAACAACCTATGGTATGCAGATAATACAACCTTTCTTCCTGAAAGCAAAGAAGACTTAAAATACTTATTGATGAAGATCAAAGACCACAGCCTTCAGTATGGGTTGCACCTCAATGTAAAGAAAAGAAAAATCCTCACCATTGGACCAATAAACAACATCCATACAAATGGAGCAAAGATTGAGGTTGTCAAAGATTTCATTTTATAGATCAACCATCAACACTCATGGAAATAGCAGTCAAGAAATCAAATGACGTATTGCATTGGACAAATCTGCTGCACAAGACCTTTTTAAAATGTTCAAGAGCAAAGATGTCAGTTTGAGGACTAAAGTGTGCCTGACCCAAGCCATGGTATTTTCAAGAGCCTCATATACATGTGAAAGTTGGATAGTGAATAAGGAAGATCGTAGAAGAATTGATGCAATTAAATTATGGCATTGAGGAGAATATTGAAAGTACCATAGACTTCCAAAAGCATAATCAGATCTGTGTTGAAAGAAGTACAGCCAGAGTGTTCCTTGGAAGCCAGGATGGCCATATTTTGTCTTTCATGTTGTTGTTAGGTGCCATTGAGTTGGTGTCGAATCATAGCGACCCTATGTACAACAGAATGAAACACTGCCCGATCCTGGGCCAACCTCACAATTGTTGCCACGTTTGAGCCCATTGGTGCTGCCACTTTGCCAATCCATCTCACTGGGGGTCTTCCTCTTTTTCTGACCCTCCACCTTACCAAACATGATATCCTTCTCCAGCGACTGGTCCCTCCTGACAATATGTCTGAAGTATGAGAGACGAAGTTTGGCCATCCTGGCCTCCAAGAAGCATTCTGGCTGCACTTCTTCCATCACGGATCTGTTTGTTCTTTTGGCAGCCTATGGCACTTTCAATATTCTCCTCCAACACTATAACTCAAATGCATCAATTCTTCTACGGTCTTCCTTATTCACTGTCCAGCTTTCGCATGTGTATGAGGTTATTGAAAATACCATGGCTTGGGTCAGGTGCACCTTAGTCCTCAAGCTGACATCTTTGCTCTTCAACACTTTAAAAAAGGTCTTGTGCAGCAGATTTGCCTAATGCAATATGTCATTTGATCTTTTGACTGCTGCTTCCATGATCAGCTCGAGAAGATAAAACCAAATATTACAACAAAATATGCAGAGATCTGGAGTCAGAAAAGCAAAAAGGAAGAACATGCTCAGCATTTCTCAAAGGGGGAACTAAAGAAAAAAATTCAAGCCTCGACTTTCGTTATTGAAAGATTCTCTGGACAAATTATTGAATGATGCAGAAAGCATCAAGAGAAGATGGAAGGAATACACAGAGTCACTGAACCAAAAGGAAATAGTTAATGTTCAACCATTTCAAGGGATAGCATATGATCAAAAGCCAATGATACTGAAGGAGGATATCCAAGGTGCACTACGCTACTAGAGCTCCTTATATTTATATAATAAATTGAATGTGTAGGTAGGTAGGTATGGTGTGGTGTTGTTGTTAAGTGCCACCGAGTAGGTTCCAACTCACAGTGACCCTATATAGTGTTTCTGTGGAGCAGCTAGCTGGTGTGTTTGAACCTCCAGCCTTGGGGTAGGCAGTCTAGTGCTGATCCTATAGCACCACATTACTATAAACAGCTAGGGGTGATACAAGGAGGATTGAAGATACAGTGATTGACATGCTCAGTTGCTAACCGAAATGTTGCCGGTTCAAACCCACCAGCCATTCCATGGGACAAAGAAGAGACAACCTGCTTTGGTAGAGACTGCCCCTTGGAACCCCTCTGAGAAGCTCTGTTGTGTTCTTACGGTGTTGCTGGGAGTCAGCGTCATCTCAGTGACAGAGAGTTTCATTTGGTTTTTAAGGATGATAAAAGGAAACCTGGTAACACCGTATTTAAGTGCTTGGCTGCTAACTGAAAGGTTGGTGGTTCTAACGTACCCAGTGGCTCCTTGGGAGAAAAACCTGGAGACCTGTTCTGGCAGTGACCACAGTGTTGGGACCCTCTGGGCAGCCCCACTCTGTCCTACATGGGCCCTGTGAGTCAGAATTGACTCAGTGACAGTATGTTTGGTGTAGATAAACCCAAGTTTCCAACAATGGCTCCCTTGAGGGAATGAGAGAGTAAATGGGATTTGGGTAGTTTGGGTAGTATATTATTTGCATTTTTTAATTACTGAGATTTCCTCAGCACAAAGCCCTTGGCTTTCTTTTACTTTGATACTGTGTGGGGGGGGGCGAGGGGGGGGACACACACTAGGAGCTCTGGAGCAGTGCTGACCATTCTGATCCTGAGAGACATCGTTGGGTAGTGGACCGACCATGGGATCCAGGCAGTGGCAGGTCCCAGCAATGTCCCCTCGGACACAATCGCACTCCAGCTGCTCCTCTCTGCTGTTGTTGTTGTTAGGTGTTGTGTAGTCAGTTCCAAGTCGTATCGACCCCACGAATCAGAGAACAAACCCCTGCCCGGTCCTGCAGCATTGCCACACTTGTTATGCTTGAGCCCATGGATGCTGTCACTGTGCCGGTCCGTCACTGTCACTGTGCCGGTCCGTCACTGTCACTGTGCCGGTCCGTCTTGTTGGGATCTTCCTCTTTTTCTCTGGTTTTTCTCTTGTCCAAGCATGATGTCCTTCTCCTGTTACCAGTTCCTTCCGAGGACAGACCCAAAGTATGAAGTCTTTGGATAAAATCTCGCCATCCTGGCTTCCATGGAGCACTCTGGCTGTACTTCTTCCAAAACAGATTTGTTTGTTTTTCTGTCATTCCATGATAGTCAATATTTTTTTCCGACACCTGCTCCAAGACATGTAGCCTTAGTGAATAAAGAAAAAAACAAACCAGTTTCTGTGGCGTTGGTACAAATCTCATGTGTCTCCGAGTAGAGTGTTGCCTGAAGTTTTCATGGCTAATTCACATAGGAAGATCACCAGGTGTTCCCTCTGAGGTGATGCAGAATGAATTTAAACTGTCTGCTTTTCGGGTGGCAGTGTCCCACCCAGGGACACTATACATGGTCAGTTAGGAAGAAGTTCATCTGTAAAGAAGAAGTCAGTGGGCACTGAGCTGGGGGCTGGGAACTTGGCCTGGATTTGGTGGAGTGGGTATCAGTAGCAGTTTGATCCAGGGGTCAGGTGTGGAAGTAGGGAGGTGGGAGGTGGAAGCTGAGCATGTACAGTGGTTGGTGTGGGCCACTGCGAAGCCTGGACAACCAGCCATGCTTGGGGGTTTGGTATAGAAACAGTCCTGGGGTACAGAGGCCCAAGTGATAGACAACTCCTGCTTGCCTTTAATGCTCTGTGACTGTACCCACTTTGAAATGACAAGACCAACCGATTCTTCACAGTTGCCTTCACCTGCTGCACCTGCAACTTGAAAATCACTGAAAAGGCTTCTGGTCTTTTCTTGCACTAACCAAAAAACAAATACAACAACCTCAATGCCATAGAGCTGATTTGGACTCACGAGACTCTTACGGCAGAGCAGAACTGCCCCATTGGATTTCTGAGGCTCTCTCTGGTAGCGTAGTGGTTACGAATCGGGCTGCGAACCTTAAGGTCAGCGGTTCGAAACTACCAGCTGCTCCACGGGAGAAAGATGAGGCTTTCTACTCCCGTAAAGATTTACACCCTCGGAAACCCTGTACAGGGTTGCTATGGGTCGGAACCGACTCGACGGCACTTAACAACAACTTAACAACAAACCTTTAAAGAGCCAACTGCCTCATCTTTCTCCCACAGAGTACCTGGTAGGTTCAAACTGAAAAGCTTTCAATTGGCAGTCCAGTGCTTAGACCACTGCACCACCAGGCCCCCTTTCTTGCACTAACATAAGGCTAAAGTAAAACCTTGTGTACCTGGTCCCATTCACCTACAAATTCTTGTTTTCACCACTCTTTCCTTTTTTTTTTTTTCCTTTTCAAGAAAGTTCCCAATGGTTTGTCCTAATGAGAAAAGAAAAATGCATTGTGTCCCTTCAAGTACATGCAGAGACAAAACAAAATCAATTCCCTTTTTCTTTTTAACCGTCTTTCTTACCATCTCCAAAATCAGTTCATGTCTACACTCTATCTGGTGAGTGATTCGCCCTCTCTTCCCACCCTGTCACCATGACAGGGTACTTATGATAGTAGCAGGAAATGTTTGTCTTCACCCACACGTTCTTAAAGACACACTCGATCACGTATACGGATCTCGTGTGTTATGGGGCAACTGCTGCTTCCTCACACCACATCTGCAGCAGCCTCGACATTGTGCTGTGTGACCTTTAGAAGCACCTTGCCTGGTCTGGGATCTATTGAGATTACCATCGCCCACTGAGGCTGGCGCTCAGGGCACATCTGCTTGCAGCTGTAACTGTTGAGAGACTGATGAAATCCATGCTTGCTGTTGGTTCACCAACTGCCTCTGTTTCCCCTTCTCTCTCATCCCGTCTCTGCCTGCAAAACCAATGCCCTCTCGCCTCTGAACTGCTGGATTTTCCACTTGGTTTACGGCGGGATGGAGCTGTAATGACGCTCCGGAAGACACGTGTGGTCTGCACTTGGAGCATTTTTGTGATATAACACAGCTCAGTAGGTTATAAAATGAGCTGCAATGAGACATTTCCACTGTTAAGTTCTGGAAATAGAATAATGGGCTGTTAAAAGGCCCTCCTGCAGTACTTGTTACGGTGAGAGAAGAAGTACGAACTCATCCAGCCAGACTCGTGGGCATGACGTGTGGGCGTGAGGTGAAGCAATTGAAGATACAATGGCTTGGGTCAGGCACGTACACCATAGTTCTGAGTGATTTCTTGGCCTTTTTTTAGTGAGGGATGGGTAGGTAGGAGTAAGGAGCGAGGGTTAGGGTTAAGACTACAGCTGGCTCCAGAACTTCCTTTGGTGGTGAGGGTAAGGGTTGGGTTAAGGCTAGGAGCAAGTCTTAGTCAAGTTTTTAAGGTTACAGTCAGGGATTTTTTTATTTATTTGATTTTTGTCTTGAAATCTGTGTGATTTCCTCTTCATTTGGAAGTTCTGTAGCTACATTATTCCCATATTTTACCTTATGGTTTTTAGTTGCTATTTCAACTGTGCGTCCAGGTCTCTATTTTCAGACTTGTAGGTCTGTTTTTCTTTGAATACTTCTATATCTGGGTTGGAAGTCCTGGTGTGGCACCATAGGATAAGCGCTGGACTGCAAGGTCAGCAGTTCAAACTCATCAGCCACCTCCTCAGAAACCCTATACAGGGTCGCTATGGCTTGGAAACAACTCAATAGCATTTAACAACAGCAGTTACAACATATCGGGGTTGAGTTCTAGGTGATGTCATCATGTATGCTAGACTTGGGGTATTGTCTGGTGTTGTTGACTGTCTGTCTATCCAAAGAACTCTCTTCAATTTTTTTGTACGGTTGGTTTGGTTTTAGCAAATTCTTTTCATTTCTATTTATCTGACTCATATGTGACCTCCTTGATTCGGGGTGCCTTGATAGCAGCTGACTGGCACCCACAAGAGTAGACAAGGATATTCTGCGTGTGCCTGCCAAAACTTGTGTTCCCTGACTGTCCAGACGGCTCCAAATTCATACTTTTCACAAATGATTAGAATGCACCAGCCCAAAGTGACGTCGGTGTGCCGCGGACTTTTTACCGGATTACTGAGATAGTTGGAAATGAACTGTGTCCTTGTTGGCTGCGTGCTGGCTGTCCCGCCTGACGTTTGCCGTGGCTTCCTGTGAGCTCCATTCACCCTAATGTGCCTTCACACCCCCGATCTCAGCAGGGAGACAGCACAGACAGTTTCTGTGGTAATTGCCTTTCAGGCTCCTGATTGTGGGGCCTCTTAATGCTTTAGGCTGACACGGGGCACTCTCGTTCACAAGCACCACACCTGTGCTGCTGAGAAACTCCCCGTCAAAGCCAGGAACCAGCAGTGCCCTCAGTGGGGTGAATGAGCTATGACAGTTCCCCTTTCTGTATGCCATCACAGAATCTGGAAACAAACATTCGTGTTTGATTCTCAGTAGTACAAATGGGAATATAAGTTTACAATGCCAACTAGAACTTTTGCTTTACGTTCGTAAGTAAAATCATCCAAGTAATTGAGCTGTACCTAAAACCGTTCCCTCTCATCTTTAATGTGGTCCAGTGTGGAGGAGAAAGTTGTTGTTGTTAGGTGCCATGGAGTCGGTACCGACTCATAGCAACCCTATGCACAACAGAACAAAACACTGGCTGGTCCTGGGCTAACCTCACAATTGTTGCCACGCTTGAGCCCATTGATGCTGCCACTTTGCCAATCCATCTCACTGGGGATCATCTTCTTTTTCTCCTACCCTTCACCTTACCAAACATGATATCCATCTCCAGCAACTGGTCCTTCCTGACAATATGTCTGAAGTATGAGAGACGAAACTTAGCCATCTTGGCCTCCAAGGAGCACTCTGGCTGCACTTCTTCCAACCAGCTCTGTTTGTTCTTTTGGCAGCCCATGGCACTTTCAGTATTCTCCTCCAACACCATAACCCAAATGCATCAGTTCTTCTATGGTCTTCCTTATTCACTGTCCACCTTTTGCATGCATATGAGGCACTGAAAATACCATGGCTTGGGTCAGGTGCACCTTAGTTCTCAAGTTGATGTCTTTGCTCTTCAACACTTTAGAAAGGTCTTATACAGCAGATTTGCAGTCAGCAAGCAGCAAGCTGTGGCTTTGAAGGAAGGGAAAGGTATAATTTCAAGAAACTTTGGTGATACAGTGGTTGAAGTGCTTGGCTGCTAACAGAAAGGTTCACACTCACCTCCTGCTCAGAGGGATACATATGGGGTAGTCTGCCCCCATAGAGATGAGCCCATAGGGCAGTTTTCCTGTGTCCTCTGAGATCACTGGACTTCTAAGGTGGCACTGTAGAATCATCACTGGACTGCACACCACAAGGTTGGTGGTTCAAACCCACCAGCTGCTCTTCAGAAACCCTACACAGGGTCACTATGTGTCTTAACTGACTCCATGGCATTTAGCAACAGCCACAATGAGGCCACTATAAATCACAGCCAACTCAACGGTAAGGGTTAATCTTGACCTCTTACTATGGTAAAATGGGAGTCCGGGTGTGGCACTGTGGGTTAATGTGCTGGACTGCAAGGTTGATTTGAACCATACAGTTAATGGTTCAAGCTCATCAGCTGCCCCTTAAAAACACTATACAGAGTCGCTATGAGTCCGAGACAACTCAATAAAACTTCGTAAGAACAACAAGATGGTAAAGAGTCCTGGTTTGGCACTGTAGGATAAGCACAGGACAGCAAGGTCGGTCAGTTGGAAGTGACTTCACAGCACACATACCACCACATGGTAAAAGATATCCATTGCCTTGTAGTCAATTTCTACTTATGGCCACCCCATGTGTGACAGCGTAGGGCTGCTCCTTGGGGTTTTCTTGACTGTAATCTTTATGGAAGCATAGTGCCACACCTTTCTTACATGGGATCAAATCCCTAGCCTTTCGGTTAGCAGTCAAGTATACACATGGCAAGAGAACCAGTGTCTAGTTGGTTCTGACTCATAGGGACCTGTCTGTCCTGTGTGTTGCCACAGCTGTGAATCTGTTCAGAAACAGACAGACTCATCTGTCTCCCACATACAAGGGGGTGGGTTTGAACTGCTGACCTTTCAGTTAGCAATAAATCGCTTTAGCCACTGCACCACAAGGAAGTACCCCTCAAATTCAAGTGAGGAGTCCCTGACTGGTGCAAGCAGTTGGTGCTCTTGGCTGCTCACCAAAACGTTGGAGGTTCGAGTCTACCCAGAGGCACCGTGCAAGAACTGGCAATCTGTTTCAGGCGTTCACCCACTTGGAACCACGAGGAGTGTCCGCTGGAAACCATGTGGAACACGGTCCTAGGCTGTCACACATGGGTCTCCGTGAGTGGAGTGGACTCCACATCGGCTGGTCATGGCTGTACCTCTACCGGCTGACCTTTGCTCGAGGCATCCTGGGCAGGTAGATGTACATTCCCATTTCATGCTGAGCGATGTGTGTGTGTCCGTGCCCCTCAACCTTGGGCCCTTTGGACAGACAAATCTTGCTTCTAACTGTAGGATTCCCTTTTGTCCTACATCTCCTTGTGGACTTCAGGTGTCAAAAAGTGCAGGGAAGTTTTGCTCTGAGTAATGAGAGGTGAAACCAAACTGTTTACCAAAGTCCTCATACGCCAGGAATCAATCCCTCAATCCCCCTGCCTCCTCTTTCTCTCTGTCTCACACACACACACACACACACACACACACCTTGCATCTGTACAACTTGTCAGCCACCTGGGAAAATGTGAGGGACAAATCAGACGACGGGAATTGGACTGAATGGCCTTGTATAAGCCTCTGATTGTGCTGTGTGGCCCAGGGCACAGATGGCAAGTCCTGATCTGAGTCGGGGTGCACGGGCCCTGCTGACTGCGGGCCCAGTGTTAGCTGTGGCTGGAGTGAGCCATCAGACTTGGGGAGGGGGCACTGTGGGTGGGCTCACCTCTGAGGGCGGCTTCTCACTGGAAACCATTCCTGCTCTGTGACTGTTCGCTCTTCGTCATGCATGTTTGCTTCATTTGAGGACTCACCACTTTAGTCTCCACCCATCTGCCTGAGTGTCGTACTGCTGTGGCCGCATGTGGCTATGGTGCTGAAAGCTGTACCACCGGTGTTTCAGATACTAGCAGGCTCACCCATGGTGGATAGGTTTCAGCAGAACTGCCAGGCCAGGACAGACTAGGAACAAAGGTCTGGCAGTTTTCTTCCAGAAGCAAGGCAATGACAAGCCCATAAGTCACAGAAGAACTCTGTTGATACTGTGCTGAAAGCTGAGCCAAGGTCGGGAAGCACTGAGAACGTGCAGTGGCTACAACCCTGGGTTGGAGCTGACCACAGACTGTGAAGATGGCCTTGGGGTCAGAGCCGGCTCATCAGTGACTAATATCACCAGCAGCCACTTTGTAGAGCAAGCACAATTGGAAGTGTTGTTGTGAAGTGTCATGGAGTCGGTTCTGACTCATAGTGACCCTGTATAGGGTTTCCAAAGAACGACTGATGAGTTGGAACCACAATCAAATTGCAAAGAAAAAGAGAGGGGAAAAAAGCAGCAGTTTGGCGTGGACAACACCCATGTATACAGCCTGTATAAACAAATGATTTAGAAAGGTCTCCTCACAGCAGAAGGAGCTCTGGTAGCATAGTGGTTACAAGTTGGGCTGCTAACTTCACGGTAAGCAGTTGGAAACTACCAGCCATTCCACAGGAGAAAGATGAGGCTTTCTGCTCCCATAAAGATTCACAGCCTCAGAACCCTATACAGGGTCACTATGAGTCGGAACCGACTCCATGGCACACCACCACCACCACCACCACCTTCAGAGCATGGAGTCCTGACGTGGTGTGTGATAGGATAAGCACTGGACTGTTAACCACAAGGACAGCATTTCAAATCCACCACTTGCTGCTTGGAAACCCTATACAGGGTTACTATGACTCCGAATCAACTTGGTGGCACTTAATAACAACTTCAAAGCATGGAATCCTGGTGTGGTATGGTTGGATAAGTACTGGACTGCTAGCTACACAGTTGGAGGTTCAAACCCACCAGCTGCTTTTCGGAAACCCTATACAGGGTTGCTGAGTCGGAACTGACTCGACAGCACTTAACAACAACAACAACTTGAAAGCATATAGAAGACCTAGTGGGGCTGTAGGATAAGCACTGGACTGTTAACCACATGGTCGGTGGTTCAAACCCCACAGCTACACCATAAAGATTTATGGCCTCAGAAACCCTGTACAAGGTTGCTATGAGTTGGAACCAATTGAATGGCCGTGGCTTTGATTTGGTTTGGCTTCAAAGCATATTCATGCCGGGATAGTGAGGGCTTGATGGGGCTTTGGATAGTTGACATAACATTTGGAAATATTCACATTTTAAATAAAATATATATTACCTATGCAAATGCTAAAAAGACAGAGGATATTTTACTAAAACTATAGTCTGTTGATATAAGTCCTTGACAACTTCAATCTTTTCTCCATTAATAAGAATGTTGTTTATTGGTCCAGTGGTGAGGAGTTTTGTTTTCTTGACATTGAGATGCAAGGCTGTGCTCTTTGATCTTCATCAGTAAATGTTTTAAGTCCTCTTTACTTTCAGCAAGCAAGGCTGTATCATCTGCATATCGCAGGTTGTTAACGAGTCTTCCTCCAATCCTGATGCCACGTTTTTCTTCATAGAACACAGCTTCTTGGATTATTGAAGTTGTCAAGGACTTCATTCTTCTTGGATCAATTATCAACACTCACAGAAGCAGCAGTCAAGAAATCAAATGACGTATTGCCTTAGGCAAATCTGCTGCACAAGACCTTTTTAAAGTGTTCAAGAGCAAAGATGTCAGCTTGAGGACTAAAGTGTGCCTGACCCAAGCCATGGTATTTTCAATAACCTCATATGCATGTGAAATTTGCACAGCGAATAAGGAAGACCGTAGAAGAAATGATGCTTTAGAGTTATGGTGTGCAGGAGAATATTGAAAGTGCCATGGGCTGCCAAAAGAACCAAGAGATCCGTTTTGGAAGAAGTGCAGCCAGAGTGCTCCTTGGAGGCCAAAATGGCCAAACTTCATCTCTCATACTTTGGACATATTGTCAGGAGGGAGCAGTCGCTGGAGAAGGATATCATGTTTGGTAAGGTGAAGGATCAGAGAAAAAGAGGAAGACCCCCAATAAGATGAATTGGCCAAGTGGCAGCATCGATGGACTCAAGTGTGGCAACAGTAGTGAGGTTGGCCCAGGATCGGGCAGTGTTTCCTTCTGCTGTGCATAAGGTCGCTATGAGTCGGTACCGACTTGATGGCACCTAACAACAACAACATAGTCGGATTTCAAATTCAAAGACAACCATAGAGAAGTTACAAAAGAAAGCAGGAAGGTGAAAGAGTCATATATAGACTTGGTTTTAGTTTCTCCAAAGCAGCAGCATGTTTGTTGTTGGCATAAATAAATTGCAAAACCGAAATTGCGGTTGTGGTTAAGCTCTAGAGTGGCTTAAAACGGATTCTGTTTGTAATCTCTTCTGTGTTCCTGAAGCTGTAGCACAGGCCTTAAAAAAGGCAAGCCCTCTTTTGCGACGTTCATGTCATGTCCAAGATGTACTAAGAAGGTAAAACAATGCAACTTTTCTGTAAAAAAGAAAGCATACTCTTAGCATGATTTCTGGGTTTAATAAGGATTGGAAGTCTGACCTGTCAAGTCTGCATTTCCACTGCGTCTAACATTTTAATTTGGACACAAAATGATCAACCGCCTGAATCATTTAGACTAGTGCAAGCAAGAGATACCACAGGTGGCCCATCTGTTCCCAAGGTTTACAAAGCATTCCAGTTCTATAGATTAGGAAGTCCAGTACTTTAAAAAGGAGGCCATTCTGAATAAATGTTATGAGCACCTACTTAGGGACCAGGTGCTATAAATCATTTATGTGCGTGACAACTAATGAAAAAGTCGGAGGTTCAGATTCACTCAGAGATGCCTCAGAGGAAAGTCTTGCTGATCGACTTCAAAACCTCATCCACTGAGAACCCTGTGGGCACAGTTCTACTCTGACACACACGGGGCACCATGAGTGGGATCTACTTATGAAAAATCATCCACTGAGGATCCTGTGGAGCACAGTTCTACTCTGACACACACGGGGCACCATGAGTAGAATCTACTTATGAAAACTCATCCACTGAGGATCCTGTGGAGCACAGTTCTACTCTGACACACACGGGGCACCATGAGTAGAATCTACTTATGAAAACTCATCCACTGAGAACCCTGTGGAGCACAGTTCTACCCTAACACACATGGGGAACCATGAGTGGGATCTATTTATGAAAACTCATCCACTGAAATTCCCATGGAGCTCAGTTCTCCTCTGACACACACAGGGGTGTCAAGAGTCAGATGGGAGCCCAAGTCTCAGAAGTGACTGGTGCTGTGTTTTCGGCTGAGTAGTTTTATAGTCCTGTACGAACTGCACCCTTGGTCTCCCATCTGCAGAGAGGAACCCATTAGTACATGTGTGGCAGTAAGGGAACAAAGCTGTAGGAGAGGAGAGATGGATGGAGGGGTGTAATAGGTCCTGACAGCACCTGAGCAGTCTTGTTTGTGGGGAGTCTGCCTCCATCCATCACACTTTTACCCAACACACTTCAATTCACAGAGAGCCAATAAAACAAATTGAGTCCGGGAAGGCTCCGGGCCCCTGTCCTGATCCGCCATGGACTTCCAGGGATACGAATGCACCCATGTTCTCTGACCCTTAGTGGACTCGGTTCCCCTGGGTTCTCTTCCCTCCAGGCGCCTGTTTGTTCTCCAAAAGCCACGGCCATCAAGTCGATCCTGGCTCATATGGACCGTACCGGTCAGAGTAGAACTGCTCCCTAGCGTTTCTGAGGCTGTGAACCTTGATGGAAACAGACCGCCCTGTCTTTCTCCTCTAGAGCAGCCAGTGGGTTTGAACCATACAGTGAGAGGCCCAATGCCTAACCCACTGCACCACCACAGCTCCTTTGTTACAAGCATCACCCCTTTGTGATAAGGTTGAATATAACAATGGAATTTTACTGGGCACAGGAGCAAAAGTCATGCTCGGAACCTGTAAACAGAGTTCTCCTTGGGGCTGCCAGGGCTTACGAATCTGTGATGTCCTAGTCCGCAGTCAGAAGGGGTGAGCATCAACAGCTGTTCATCTGAGCTTTCGTTTGGCTGGGAGGTGGCACTTTGCCGAGTTCTAACCGCTGCCAGTGATCCTTCTCAGGAAGACATTGCCTCCTGCCCCACCTGGGATCTCAGCCTAGGAAATTCAGACCCTACACCAAGATTTTCCAGAATCCCCTTCCCTAAATCTCAATGTTGCCTTGATTTGTTAGTGCAGAATTGGCGCCTTCAGCTGGGCCTGAATTCATTCTTGTAAAGGCATTGGTTTTAGGTGTGTGTGTGGAGTGGCTGTCTCGGAATCCTTTTGGATTCTTGTCTGATAACCCAGACCTCAGCCTCCAGTCCCCCCTAATTCTGGAATTCAGGATTCTGCACACAGCAATTTCTTCTTGCTCTACCAGCATCTAAGCATGTGTGAAGGAGAAATTAGGCAGAGGTTCTCAAATTACATGGCTTGGGGTTGGCCTCCTCCAAGATGGGTGCCTTTGGAGAAGCTAATTAACTTCTCTGAGCCTTGGTATCCTCATCTGTCCAATGAGAACAATCCTAACAAATATAATCTAGCTGTGTAGTCAGTCCATGGATTTGAAGAATAACTCAGGTGGTGGTATTTTATAGATTTCCTTCCTTAGGGCCTTCAGGAACTTAAAGAAAGAGATGATTAAATAAGGTTTGAAAGCCTACTGGCATATATCTTCCCCAAAGACCCCCAGAGCCGTCTCCCAAGAAAGCTCCGAGAAATTTGCAGAAACGAAAAGTGCCTGACTTCATATAACTTTGCTTCTCCAACTGAATAGACCAGGCGATTGTTTGTGTTTACCCTAACACTGCTGAAAATTCCATTTGAAAGGAGAGTGGCAGGAAACACAACTAGAACCAGCTTTAAGTTATTAACTTTATAATAGTTTTGTAGGACTTCCTGCGGGGCCTATGCACTAGACTGCGAACTGTAAGGTAGTCAGGTCAAACCCACCAGCCACTCCTCAGAAACTCTATACAAGTCAGAAATGACTCGAGTACTTACCAACAACAGCATGTACCTGCAGGAGTCCTGGTGGGGAACGGCAGGATACCAACTGAACTGTTTTCCGCAAGGTTGGCGGTTCAAACCCACCAACTGCTCTGTGGGAGAACGATGTGGAATCTGCTCATAGACGGTCAACAATTCCAGCCTTGGGAAGTGCATGAGGCAGCTGGACTCTGTCCTGTAGGACTGCCATGAGTCAGACTGGACTTAACGGTAATGCATTTGCTTTGGATTTTCCGTTAGAAGGAGTCCTAGTGATGCAGTGGGCTAAGTGCTCAGGTGCCAAGTGAAAGGTTGGTGGTTCAAACCCACCATCAGTCACTCTATAGAAGGCAGAGGAGGCCGTCTACTTCTGTAAAGATGACAGCCACAGAGACTCTACGGGGCACTTCTCCTGTGTCCTCCAGGGTCAAAGTAGCTTTGATTTGGGGTTTGTTACCAGAGGATCGCTCCTCCACCGCCATCTGTCAGTTGGTTGTACTGTGTTGGCTTGTGTGTTGCTGTGATACTGGAAGCTAAGCCGCCTGTATTTCAACTAGCAGCATGTTGGCTAGGTTTCAGGGGAGCTTCCTGACTAAGGTAAACTAGGAAGAAAGGCCTGGCAATCCACTTCAGAAAACCAACCAGTGAGAACCGTGTGAATCACCGCAGTCTCCTCCTCAGTCAGTCCCCGGGCAGCGAACAACACTATAAGACAAATAAAACTCTGGAGCCCTTCCTAAGGAAATACTCAGGGTGTTCCTAGTCTCTTAGGGGAACACCCTCAGTTGTAAAATGAAATGTACTTGAAAAACATTCCTTCATGTTTAAATTAAAGGGAAAATGATTACTGAAGCCGAGTTTGATTCAAAGAAAGTTATATAACGAGTTTCATTAAGACCGCTGATTGAGACCTTTGAATGTAATGTCAGCTGGTCCTCATATTTAAAACGCCAACAACAGGACAATAAAAGAGTTTAATTCAGCAAATTTTATCACCATGATACCGTTTCTTTCTAAAGTTAATTGAGTTTAAGTGGAGGTAATTTGGCTGAAGTTAGAAAATCTAATGAATTGTAGTGGTGGGGACCCAAGATGGGACGGATAACACAAGACAAATGAATTCGCTTGACATGGGAAAATGGGCTGAGTGTTCCTTGTGTAATTAGGTGATCAGCCTTCAGTTGTCAGAGACATTTCACCACGTACCTGCAGTCACAGTGAGTCCTGCGCCAGGTGCGCTGAGGACGGCATCTCGATGGGGACATGTGGATGCTCCAGGGTGTGTGCAATGCAGGCACCATGCAGTAAGTGTGCGTGTGTATGAAGAGGCTTCAGATATTTGTGAAAGTTGGCATTATCCATGATTCCCATTTGTTCACCAGCTTTTTGAAGTCTCCTTGTATAGATGAGTGTGTGCCTGTAGTATATGCATGTATGCAATATGTGTTCACATGCGATGCATGAAATATATGTGTTTTCACCATTGTTATATATTGTGCAGGATCCCTTGTGGCACAGCAGTTCAACACTCAGCTGCTAACTGAAGGCTCAGCAGTTCAAACCCACCTGCAGCTCCGTGGAAAGCAATGTGGCAGTCTGCCTTTGTAAACATGTACAGGCTGTGAAACCCAATGAGGCACATGTACTATGTCCTACAGGGTCACTACACATCAGAATCACCCTAATAACATATGACACTATGTACAAGTTATTTATTTGTGTTGTAGTATGTGTATGCATGTATCTAAATCAATAATCCATTTAACACATAGGCATGTGATGTGTGTGTGAAATGTGTTTATGTAAAGTGTACGTGTATGTATACATTGTTATTGTCAGATGCCACCGAGTCAGTTCAGACTCAGAAACCCTACGCACACCAGAGTAAAGCCCTGCAGGTCCTGTGCCGTCCTGTGCCATCCGCACAATCGCTGTTACATTGTGACATTTGAGTCTGTGGTCACTGTGCCAGTCCTCTTCGTTGGGGCCCTGAATCATATACAATGTAATATATGTATGCATGCAAGTATGTTTGGGTCCATTGTAGCTTCAGTGATCAGTGAGGCTGTAAAGAAATATTAAGAAATTGGAATTTCTCTATTTAGCTTTGGTAGAAGCAAATTTGGATTTGTTAGCGTGAGTAGAACCAAGTTGTCAAAGCCGAGACCGTGAAGCTCGCAAAGCCATAAGTATTTACTGTCTAGTTTTTCACAGGAAGAGTGTGCCAAGCCCTGGAGTAGAATGCTGACTAGCGCAGATGGGATGCTTGACAAATACTGGGTTAAACGAGCAGATCAACCGGGTATGTTTCCTCCGGGAGCAGCATTCAGAGCACATCACTCTTGTCCTTCTGTCGAAAGAAAGCTTCACTACTCTGGGCTGATGATTATCTCATTTTTCTTTACCTTAATTACTTAAAAATATTTTTATATATTTTATAAAATAAAAATGACTCAGTTGCCTTTGAGTTGACTCTGACTCATGGTGCCCCCGTGTGTGTCAGAGTAGAACTGTGCTCACAGGGTTCTCAGTGGATGGTTTTTCATGAGTAGATTCCACTCATGATGCCCCGTGTGTGTCACAGTAGAACTGTGTTCACAGGGTTCTCAGTGGATGGTTTTTCATGAGTAGATCCCACTCATGGTGCCCCGTGTGTGTCAGAGTAGAACTGTGCTCACAGGGTTCTCAGTGGATGAGTTTTCATAAGTAGATCCCACTCATGGTG
>NW_006408779.1:844169-851682 GCF_000296735.1 Chrysochloris asiatica | reverse complement strand
CAGAGTAGAACTGTGCCCACAGGGTTCTCAGTAGATGGTTTTTCATGAGTAGATCCCACTCATGGTGCCCCCGTGTGTGTCAGAGTAGAACTGTGCTCACAGGGTTCTCAGTAGATGGTTTTTCATGAGTAGATCCCACTCATGGTGCCCCTGTGTGTGTCAGAGTAGAACTGTGCTCACAGGGTTCTCAGTAGATGGTTTTTCATGAGTAGATCCCACTCATGGTGCCCCATGTGTGTCAGAGTAGAACTGTGCTCACAGGGTTCTCAGTGAATGAGTTTTCATAAGTAGATCCCACTCATGGTGCCCCATGTGTGTCAGAGTAGAACTGTGCTCACAGGGTTCTCAGTAGATGGTTTTTCATGAGTAGATCCCACTCATGGTGCCCTGTGTGTGTCAGAGGAGAACTGTGCCCCACAGGGTTCTCAGTGGATGATTTTTGGTAAATAGATTCCATTCATGGTGCCCCCATGTATGTTAGAGTAGAAGTGTGTTCCACATTGTTTTTGTGGATGATTTATTTGGAAGTAGGATTCCATTCCTTTCCTCTGAGTTGTATCTGGCTGGACTTGAACCTCTAGCCTTTTGGTTACCAGTCAAGTGCCTTTAAGCACTTGCACTACCCAAGTGTTCCCATAGTATTTTCGGTTCATGATATTTGACATATTGTTGTTGTTGTTAGGTGCCATTGAGTCAGTTCTGACTCGTAGTGACCCTGTTCACAACAGAATGAGACACTACCCAGTCCTGTGCGATTTTAACAGTTGTTACATTTGAGCCACTGCTGTTACCTGTGTGTCAATCCATCTCATTGGGGATGTTCCTTTTTTTTGCTGACCCTCTACTTGACCACGCATGATGTCCTACCCAAGAGACTGGTCCCTGCTGATCACCTATCTGAAGTATGAGGGATGAAGAGTAACACTATTCCTCTTCAATTTGTCATTCCCGGCATAGCAAACATGTGGTTGTCAGATTCAAAACGGCCAATACCAGTCCATTTCAGCTCACTGATGCCTAAGATATCAATGTTTATGCATCCCATTTTATTTTTGACAACTTCCAATTTTCCCAGATTCATAGTTCGTACATTCCATGTTCCAATTTTTAATGGATGTTTACAGCTGTTTCTCTTCATTTTGAGTTGTGCCCCATCAGCAAATGAAGGTTCCCACGGGCTTTTCTCCCACGGGCTTTACTCCATTGGCATTATCACGGTCAACTCTATTTTGAGGAGACAGCTCTTCCCCAGTCGCATTTTGAGTTCCTTCCAACCTGAGGGGCTCATTTTCTGGCACTATATCTGACAGTGTTTCTCCGCTATTCATAAGGTTTTCAGTGACTAAATATTTGGAAGTAGTTCATCTCTCCTTCGTCCTAGTCTGTCTTTGTCTGGAAGCTCCTCTGAAACCTGTCTACTGTGGGTGACCCTGCTGGTATTTAAAATACCTGTGGCATAGCTTCCAGGATCTCAGCAACTCACAAGCTACCACAGTACGACAAACTGACAGACAAGTGGTGGCGTATATGCACTGGGATCCCATAAAATGCATGTGACTCAGTTTATTGAGAGGTGGCTGCATTGTAGTGGTCTGGAATAGAACTCGCCATGTCTCCGAGGTACAGCTGTAAAGAAGGTGGATGACCTAGTGCCACATTCTTCCTTGTGTCCAAGCACATCTCAGGGGCAGTATTGCATGGACTGTCTTCCAAGCCTGGTGATTCTGGGGAATAATAGGAAGGGCTTCAAATAGTTGTGATGGATACAACAAAGAGGGATAACCATGAGAGGCAGTGTCCTCGCTCTCCGGACCCACTCAGTGTCCATGTATACCATCCATACCCAGGCTCCCACTCCTCGGTAGACAGACACCTCCAGCTCACGCAGCTCCTCTGAAAGAACATCAGACCCAGTGGCCCACTGGTCACCAAGTCTCTGGGTGAGGTTCCCACCTTCTCTGGTTCCCTCCCAGTTTGCTACTGTGTCCCATCACCTACAATCTAAATTAGAAATGTTACACAGTCCTGGTGTGGCGCTGTCAGATAAACACTGGGTCCCACATGGTGGCGCCAGTCCTGTTGTTGTTGTTAAGTGCCATCAAGAAGGTTCCAACCCATAGCGACCCTGAACAGGGTTTCTGAGGCTGTAAATCTTTATGGGAGCAGAAAGCCTCATCTTTCTCCCATGGAGCAGCTGGTAGTTTCGAACTGCTGACCTTGCAGTTCACAGCCCAATTCGTAGCCACTATGCTACCAGAGCTCCTTTGGTGCCAGTCCTACTTAAAGTCAAATGATACGTTTTCTCTATCACATCTACTCACCACACACAGGGATGGAAGGGCCCTGGCCGAACCAGATAATTTCCTAATGTTTTGGTTTGCTTGTTCTAATATCGTTGGCTGTGTTTGGATGCCTCACACTTTACCCCCAGCTGCCTTTGTGAGCTGAAGGGTCTTCTGGGAACTGGCAGGTATCAGAAAGCCGGAAGGGAACAGGGAGGGGGAGAGAGAAGTGATGTCCCTCAAATTCAGCCAGTTGTGGTTTATGGGGAGCACCAGGCCTACCTTCCCTGAGCCTTGTTCATTTTTTAAAGAAACTTATATTCATATATGTGATTATGTGTACATGTTGTTAAATGTTAAATGCGGTTGAGTCATTTCCAACTCATGATGACCCTGTATAGGGTTTCTAAGAAGCATCTGGTGAGTTAGAATCACGGAACGTGTGACTCAAACTGACCTTATGGTCCAGTGCTTATTCTACAGCACTATACCAGGAATATGTATATATATGGTTATGCACACATGCATATGATTATGTATACATGTGTGTGGTTATGCATACAGGTCCATGTGTACATGTGTATGCCACCACTCATCTGTCGGTTTGTCATGCTGTGGTGGCTTGTATGCTGTTGGGATGCTGAAAGCTATGCCACTGGTATTTTAAATACCATCAGGGTCACCCATGGTAGACAGCTTTTAGCTGAGTTTCCAGATTAAGACAGACTAGGAAGAAGGAGAGACAGACTACTTCTGAATGTTTATTTACTAGAAACCTTATGAATAGCAGTGGAACACTGTCAGATAGCACCAGACTACTGACTATTGAAACATGATGAAGAGCACCACATGAAGAGCCCCAGTGTAGAGATACTAAAGTGAATGGAATAAACGGGGAGATAAAAGAGCTGAACAGAAATTTCAAAGGGCTGCTTAAGAAGATACAGTTAAATATTATAATGAAATGTGCAAAGATCTGGAGTTCAAAGACCAAAAAGGAAAAACAGGCTTAGCATTTCTCAAACTGAGGAACTGAACAAAAAAATCCAAGCCTTGACTTGCAATATTGAAGGATTCTATGAGCAAAATATTGAATGATGCAGAAAACACCAAAGAAGATGGAAGGTATACACAGAGTTACTGTAACCAAATGGAATGGTTGATGGTCAACCATTTCAATGCACAACACATGATCAAGAGCCAATGATTCTTAAGGAATAAGTCCAAGGTGCACTGAAGGCATTGGCAAAAAACAAGGTACCGGGAATTGATAGAGTACAAATAGAAATCTTGAACCAAACTCTTACAATACTGGAGGCACTCATTCATCTATGCCAAGAAATTTGGAAGACCTGGTGAACTGACTGGAAAAGATTCATATTTGTGCCCATTCCAAAGACATGACACAACAAAATGCTGAAATCTCTGGACAATATCATTAATATAGCATGCAAGTAAAATTTTTCTAAAGATAATTCAAAAATGGCTGCAACAGTATTAAACAGAGAACTTCCAGAGGTGCAAGCCACATTCAGATGAGGATGTGGAATGAGGATATCATTGCTGATATCAGATGGATCTTGGCTGAAAGCAGAGAATACCAGAAATATGTTTACCAGTGCTTTATTTACTATGCTAAGGCTTTTGACTATGTGGATCATGACAAGCTATAGCCAACATTGCAGAGAATGAGAAAAGATTGATTTTGCCAAAGCCTTCATTTTACTGGGATCAACCATCAACACTCATGGAAAAAGCAGTGAAGAAATCAAAGGACGTATTGCATTAGGCAAATCTGCGGCACCAGACCTCTTTAAAGTGTTCAAGAGCAAAGATGTCAGTTTGAGGACTAAGGTGTCTCACCCAAGCCATTGCATTTTCAATAACCTCATATACATGTGACCGTTGGACAGTCAATAAAGAAGATCTTAGAAGAAGAGATGCATCTGAGTTATAGTGTTGGAGGAGAATATTAAAGTACTGCCAGAAGAGCAAATAGATCTGTGTTGGAAGAAGTATAGCCAGAGTGCTCCTTAGAGTCAGGATGGAGAGATTTCATCTCCCTTACTTAGGACATATTATCCGGAAGGACCAATTCCTGGAGAAGGACATCATGCTTGGTAAAGTGGAAGGTTAGTGAAAAGGAGACCCCAGATGAGATGGATTGGCACAGTGGCATCAACAATGGGCTCACATGTAGCAACAATTATGAGGTTGGTGTAGGATCGGGCAGTGTTTTGTTCTGTTGTGCATAGGATTGTTATGAGTCAGTACCAACTTGAAGGACCTATTAACTGTGAGAATAATCACAAATGAGCACAAAGACATCAAGTGTGTAGAGAGACTTGACACAGGATTGTCACAAACCTTTAATTAAAATAAAATAAAAATGCAATATCTGAGAAACACAATGAAGTGAAGCACCAAAAAGCGAAATGGACCTGTACAGATATTAGAGATGTCTCTCTAATGTCAATGTCATGGAAAATGGAATGTTTTTCAGAGTAAATCAAACATATTTGTGATGAGGAACTCTGAGTCATCCTTTGTAACATTTTTCCTGAATCTTGGTACTCAGTCCTGACAGGTCAGATCCCCACAGAAGTAAATGTTACAGAAGATACAAAACCTACATCCAAGCAGAGTCCCTGGGTGTCATAATACTTCATGAGTTCCTAAAGATTGGCGCTTGAGTCCCTCCAGCGGTGACTCAAGAAAAAGGGCGGTGGTCTTCTTCCATAACCCACGTACTGCAAACCAACCCTTTGGAGTACATGGAGTCTCCAAGGAGTCAGAATCGACTCAATGGCAACTAGTTACAGTTACAAGTTTCTCGTGTATTCTGGACATGTTATTTGGAGGAACCAGTGTCTGGAGAGGACATCATGCTTGGCAAAATAGTAATAGCTGTTGTAGCTATTACATGCTATAGAGCAACTTCCAACTCATAGTGACCTTCTTATGCACAGCAGAACAAAACACTGCCTGGTCCTTCACCATGCTCACAGTTACTGTGATATCTGAGTTCAGTGCTGCTGCCACTTGGCCAATCCATCTCACTAGGGGTCTTCCTCTTTTTCACTGACCCTCCACTTCACCAAGCATGAGGTCCTTCTCCAGGGACTGGTCCTCTGGATCACATGTCTGAAATGTCAGAGACTAAGTCTAGTCATCCTGGCTTCTAAGGAAAATTCTGGCTGTACTTCTTCCAGCATAGATCTGTTTGCTCTTTTGGCAGTCTGTGGCATATTCAATATTCTCCTCCATCACCATAACTTAAATGCATCAATTCTTCTATGGTCTTCCTTATTCACTCTCCAACTTTCACGTGCATATTGCTTGGGTCAGATGCACACTAGTCTTCAAACTGACGTCTTTGTTCTTGCGCATTTTAAAGAAGTCTGTGCAGAACATTTGCCTAATGCAATATGTCGTTTGATTTCTTGACTGTTGAACCCAAGTATTGATTGTGGATGCAAGCCAAATGAAATCTTTGACAATCCTTTATTGGTCCACTACTAAGGATTTTTGTTTTCTTTACATTAAGGTATAATCCATACTGAAGGCTGTTGTCTTTGATCTTCATCAAGATAAAGTTTACATTTTCTCCAGTTTCAGAAATCACGGTTATATCATCTTTATATTGCAGGTTGTTAATGAGTCTTCCTCCAGTTCTGATGCCATGTTCTGTTTCATATAATCCAGCCTCTTTGATTATCTGCTCAGCATACTAATTGAATAAATATGATGAAAGGATATAACCCTGGTACACGTTTCCTGATTTTAAACCATTCACTGTCCCCATGTTCTGTTCAGATAACTACCTCTTAGTCTATGTACACATGAGCACAATTAAGTATTCTCAAATCGCTTCTTTGTAGTATTCTCCATAGCTTTCCGTGATCCATACAGTCGAAAGCCTTTGTGTAGTCAATATAGCCCAAGTACACATACATCTGGTATTCTCTGCTTTTAAACAAGATCTATTTGACATCTGCAGTGACATCCCTCTTTCCACGTCCTCCTCTGAATCTGCCTTGAATTTCTGACAGTTCCTTATCAATTTATTGTTACCATTTTGTAATTATCTTCAGAAAATGTCTACTTGTAGGTGATATTAATGATTTCGTTGATTCTCTTGGGTCACCTCTCTTTGGAATGTGCACAGATAAGGATCTTTTCCAATCAATTGGCCAGGTAGCTGTCTTCCAAATTTTTTAGCATAGATGAGGAGTGCCTCCAGTGCTGCATCAGTTCGTTGAAAGATTGGATCTGTATCCCATCAATTCCAGGGGTCTTGTTTTTCACCAATGCCTTCAGTGCAACTTGGACTACTTCTTTCAGTACCATTGGCTCTTGATCATATGCTCCTTGTTGAAATGGTGGAATAGCTACCATTTCTTTTTGTTACAGTGACTGTATTCCTTCTGTCGTCTTTTTGTGTTTCTTTCCATCATCTCAGAAACAGCTTTTCCTCCTGTGACTTTGTTCTGTGGTTCAGTCTGTCATAAGATGGCTCCGTCCTAACTGCTGTGGTGTCCAGGAAACTCTATTAGTGAAGTGGGTAAAGCACTCGGCCACTCTGAGGTAGAAAGGACAGCCTTGACCCCATTCTGGAGCAGCTCTCTCCTGTCCTGTGGAGTCGCTCTGAGTACCAGTTTTGGTGTGGTCCTCTTGGTTTCCTATGTTGCTGGGGTACATATGGACATGAACCCGCTGCACGTCCCAGCCAGCTTCTAGTTTGGGTTGTGTTCCAGCAAATATGAAAATGAGGACAAATGGTATCTGACTTGTGGTCCAGAACACAAGCATCCCCATGTCTTCTCCAGGTCTCTCTGCTCAGCCCCTAGGAGCCTGAAGACATGTGTGGAGAAGACTAAGTCAGAGTTCATTCTCACAGGAAGCAGGAGAAGGTGCTGGGAGAGGAGAACCCAGCAGCACACTTCCGACTCTATGGACATGCAGGGCCTTGGGGGTCACTGAGTTAGACAAACGCATGCAGCACTCCCACATGTCAGCTGACAAGGCAGATACCCAGCCCTGGCCTTGGTTTGGCTCATGTACCAAGTGGGGCTGGACGTGACCGCGTTCTGACGTGGCGGGGGTGGTGGTGGTGGTGGGGGGGGTGCTGGACATGTCTGCATTCTGAAGTGTGACGGGGGGCGCTGGATGTAACCGCGTTCTGACGTGTGTGAGGGCGAGCTGGCCGTGACCACATTCTGACGTCGGTG
>NW_006408779.1:817885-843377 GCF_000296735.1 Chrysochloris asiatica | reverse complement strand
GCTGGACGTGACCACGTTCTGACGTTGGGGGGTTGCTGGACGTGACCACGTTCTGACGTGGTGTGAGAGGGCTGAACATGGAGGCGTATGGTAGCGGCAGCATGTCCTCTGGGACTCACCTGAGGGGACTCACGTCTGTGTTCCCGGAGCGTACTGCGTCATGGAAGCCGTTGGTGATGGCAGTGGGAGCGTGAGGTGTGCGGCGGTGAGTTACTGGAGTAGGAAATGTCTGTGTGAGTCGTGCCTGGGTCCTGACCCCGTGCGAGCACTCATGTACCTAGACTCATGTCGCGTGCCCCCATGTGAAACTCAGGGACTCCTAGCCTCCGGGCCTGCTCCCTGGGCACAGAGGGAGAGGGTTAAAGGGCAACCAAGCCCCGGAACAGGGCGCCCAGGCTTAGGGGTCCCGTAGAGCTCCCCGGGGATCCCGGCGCCACGCTGGCGGCTGCAGCTCTGGCCAGTACGCCCCGTGTGCAGCACCACCGAGCATTTCGTGGCCCCGCTCCGTCGTTACCATCCCGGGTTGCTGCGGCCAATTGGGGTGAGCCTCAGCCTCGGGGTGCCTTGTAGCGCCACAGAGACAGCGCGCTGTGACGCTGATGGAGAGCGCCCGGCCTTGCTGCCTAGTCTCTCCTAACCTGGGCACTGCTGAGCTCCTTCACTGTGGGTGAGCCTGTGGGTACGTGAGATCCGGCGGAATCACCCGATAGCACGACTGCTGGACGGATACCATGAGCCACGCAGTCACTGTGCGATGTTGTTACCTCTCCGAGTCTCTGTGTCCTCGTAAAGAACCCTAAGTGGTAATAGTAGCTCCCTCCTAGGTGGTCGGAAGGATAAGCTGCAGCGTTCATAGAAAGCTCTGGGCACCTGTGGACATGGAGCAGCTTGGAGTCTGACATTTTTCAAGCCTTCTTGGTTTGAATTTGGCCCTGGGGTTTTGGACTCATGAAGTGGAGCTGAGATCAGGGACTGGGAACTGAGGGTTCTTAACAGCCCCTCTGGATCCAGGTGAATACCCTCGGCTTCCTGGGTGGCAGTTTGGGCCAGCGCCTGGGCAGCTCTGTACTGAGAATGTTTGTGCACCGTCCTACTAATGCACTCTCAGTGCTTACCCTAATCGCCTTGTAAATCCCTCCGATTATGTGCTGTTTACGTCCTAATGCATCCTAGGAACAAGTGTGTAATTCATTTATGGAAAACAGAAAAGCCCTCTAATAGGTTTTTCTGTTAACATCATCAGTTACTTGCTCACTTGCACTAGCGGAGCAGAGGCCATGTCTTCATGAATCTGACGTTTTGAGCTGACGCTGGACACAAGGTTACGCAGCGGTAGCTTCATAGCCTCGACACTCAGCAGAAGCCTGAGTCCGCAGGAAACTAGAAGCAGAACCTGTGGTGGCTGGAGTTCTCTTTATGGAACGTTCATATTAGACCAGGAAATGGGTCCATTCGTGTAAGAGCGTGTTGTTGTAAAGCTGCTTAGGGACATTGAGTTCCAAGGTTTAAGAGAAGAAACAGGACAGTGTGTGATCAATTACCAGTGATATGTACTGCTCAGCCCCCTCCTCTTTAGCTGGGTGCTAGGTAACTGGGTATTGGCCCTAGTCACATAGTAGGTGTGTATTGGGCTGCTGTCCACAAGCCAGTGATTTGAACCCACCAGCCATTCCAAGAGAGAAAGATTAGGCTTTCCTGAGCATCATGCTTGGTAAAATGGAGGGTCAGTATAAAGAAGACAAGCTCCAACAAGATGGATTGGCACAGTGGCAGCAGGAACGAGCTCAAACGTAATGTGAGGATGGCATAGGACCGGGCGCTGTTTGGTTCTGTTGTGCAGAGTGTCGCCGTGAGTTGGAACCAACTCACCGGTACCACACGACATCAACAACAACAAAGGAGAAGTGATAGCTGTCGTCTCCATGAGCTTGAGCAGAAACTTGTTTTGGGTAGTTTAGAAGCGGAATCCTTGAGATCACAGGCTGCATCTTACTCGTCTTGGTGTTTTTACTGCCAGAGCAGGCCCAGAATCCAGGGAAGATTTATTGCCAGTCCTTCCATGGGATACCCGTCCATGTGTCCACAGATATGGCCCCAACTCATGATGATCCCATGCACGATAGAAAGACCCATTGTGATATGTGGTATTTTCTGTGGTTGACGGTCAGAAGATGATCCCCAGGCCTTCTTTGTACCGTGTCTTAGTATGGAAAGCCCACTGAAACCTGCTCAACAAACCTCCTCTGTCAGATTGTGCCTAGCAGGCCTGAGGTGCTTAGGGTGGAAACTGAACACATGCATGGAAATGAGAATTCTGCCACTGAAACCCCGCTGCCCCACATGGGTTGTTAGATGTCATTAAGTTGGTTCTGACTCAGCAACCCTGTATAGGGTTTCCAAGATCAAATTTTACAGGAGCTGAATGTTTCATCTCTCGCTCTCTCGGAGTGACTGGTGGGTTTGAACCACACACTTTGTGATTTGCAGTCCAGTGCTTTCTCCACTTGTAGTATGTTGTTGTTAAGCGCTATCAAGTCAGTTGTGACTCACAGCCACTCTGTGTAGAGTTTCCTGTGGAGCGGCTGGTGGCCTTGAACTACAGACCTTGTAACTCTCAGGCCAACGTTTAGCCTTCAGAGTCACTGTGCTCTCTCCACATACAGTATGTTGTTGTTGTTAAGTGCCGTTGTGTCGATTCTGGCTCGTAGAGACCCTCTATCTTTCAGAGGAGAAGCTGGTGGGTTTGAACTACTGAATCACCTTGTGGTTCACAGTCCAGTGCTTATCCTGTAGTGCCACACCAGAAGTCCCCCCATACAGTATAAATGAAGAAAAAAATAAAATGACACCTGTTCTGTTGGTGTGCATACACATCTCGGCAGTCTCTCCCCAACTCCGTTCCTTCCACAGGCTTGCAGGGCCGGTGGGAGTATCCCCACTGGAACAGACTCTGGAAGGCGGAGTAACTCCCAAGGTCAGAAACCAATCACCTGCTGCACTCATACTTGAGGCGGTTGGTTCGTGTCTCTCAGTTACTGTGATAGATGCTTTCCCAGTGTGAATCTCAAGACTTGTCGCACATGCTTACCAGGAAGCGCCAGTCAGGACTTGTGCCGTGTTCTTCAGCTTTCCTCTCAACTCTTTCTAGACGAAGTCTCCCTAGGCCACTCTGCGCCACAAAGAAGGAAGACTGAAGCAGCCATGATGCAGGGAATGATGGTGCTAGCAAAGACTACTGCACATACCACCTCCTTCCAGAGTGAACAAAGCATGCTGAAGGAAAGCTGGGATGTCAAGACTTAGTCTCATGAACTTTGACTGTGTTGTCAGAAAGGACCAGTCCCTGGAGAAGGACATCATGCCTGGTAGAGAGCTAGCAAAAAAAAAAAAAAAAAGATCCCCAACGACTCCATGGCACCTAACAACAAGAACAACCCAGCTCTGACATGGAATTACCCTTATCCAAGGAGTTCAGATAAGAGAAATGAGGCCAAGGTGGTCACGACCCCTAGTAAGGGACAGGCACGTGTCCTGCACCTGTTCTCGTGACCATGGAATGTGAATATTGCATGAGTCACAGACAGACGGTGGTTGGAGGTCCGTGCAGCCAGTCTTAGGCCCAGCTCTAAGATCATTGTGTCATGGATTATACTGTGCCCCCCGCCCAAATGTGTATCGCCTTGGCTGCTGCTTGATTCTCATTGATTTGGCAGTTATGTCATGATGTATGTGGCATCCAGGTGTTTGAGGTAATCACCCTCAATGATGTGAACTGATATGATCAGCCAGTCAGGTGTCACTTTATTCCCAGCCCTGATCTGATGTAAGAGCTGCTCCCCTGGGGTCTGGCCTGCATCAAAGGAGAGCGACAGAGGAACCTCAGCACCACTAAGAAACAAGACTGAAAGGACAGCATGGCCTTTGAGCCTTGGGTACCAGAGCTGGGAACTGCCTAAACCCAGGAGAAGATTGATGCCAAGACACACGGAAATCTTTCAGGGACATCCAGCCTCCTGAACTGTGGGGGAAACCGATTCCGTTTGGTAACGCCATCCCCTTGAGGTATTTCTGTTAAAGCAGCGCCGGCGGATCCAGACACCTACTGTTGTCACCCTTACTTTTTTCTTTGAGTGATTGTTCAGAAGTGATCAGTGGACCTTTTTTTCTAGGGTGCCACTGGGTGAACATGAACCTCCAATCTTTTGGTTAGGAGCCGAGCACGTTAACTCTTGGCATCACCCAGAGCCACAAGTCCTGTGTGTGGTTCGTGGGCCCATCCGTGAGCACACAGATGTGAGAGTCACTGCTCTGTGGGCCTGTTGCCTCCAGAATAGGGGGCAGCCTTTTGGACTTTCGGAGAGCTGTGGGGTGGGAAGCAACGTGTGGACAAATGAGCAGAACAGAGAAAGGAGCTGAGCCCCTGTTCCGTGGCCTCTGATCTTTCGGGTGGATCCAATCACACAGGCCATCCAGGTTCCTCTTACCTGTAAACTCAGTGCTTTTGGTTTTTTCCCCAAAAAACAAAATGAATAAAAAGGATCACCTCTCCAGTTTTCAAAAAGAAAATCAATTGTATGCCCAGCCAGTGAGCACACGGGTCTCTCATTAGCAGTATTGGTCATCTGTCAAAGGCAGACGCAGCTTATCTGGGACCTGTCTCGTCTCTCAGCTTCCTTACCCTTTGCAGCAACTCCCCAACCTTCATCCATCATCCATGTGTTCATGCTCCATCTTCGCAGATGATAGTGAACTCCAGGCCTGGGAGGAATTAAGATGGGCTTCCAGAGAAAGTGTCAGAGCCGCCCCCTGTGGGAGAGGCCTCACCACCCAGCCTGCAGGCTTCTGAGTGCATGCCATCTGACAGACATCAGGGTTCCTACAGCTGAGGCAGTCAGTCTGTGACTATGCTGCAGGTTCAGTTTATTTTAATTTACAGGTGAATTTAGTTTAAAGTCAGGGAGCTACGGGAGCTGGTCCTCTTCTTCTTACAGCCTGTTATTGGGTTTCCCTACAGCAGTCCCTGTTCCCCAGGGTCCAGTAGAAACACCCCGTCATCTGCTCACCTGTTTGACACTGCCTCTCTTTTCGGCGTGCTGTTAGGTGTTTTCAAGTCACTCATGGCTCATACTGACCACAGAGATTACAAACCGTGTGCTCTGCCCGGCCCTGCACCAGCCTCCCTGTTATTGTCATGTTTGAGCCCAGGGTTAATGTCACTGCGTCAGTCCATCTTATTGGGGTCTTCCTCTTCTTCACTGACCCTCCACTTTACCAAGCAGAATGTCCTTCTCTAGGGACTGGGCACTCCTGATAGTATGTCTGCATGTGAGAGACTAAGTCTGGGCATTCTGGCTTCTAAGGAGTCCTCGGGCTGTACTTCTTCCAACACAGATGTGTTATTCTTCTGGCCATCCACGGTACTTTGAATATTCCCAGCACCACATTACCATCACAGAAGTGAGGACTTATAACTCAAAGGATGAGTTATATCAGCCCATAGAACTGAGGATAATTATCTGACACAGAATCACAGACGAGCCCAATGTACGCACGTTTTAGGGGACTACAACTCAGTCCACAACCATGGCTATCACACCATTGTGAAGTGCTGTCTAGTCAGGTCTGACCCATAGCGACCTTGGATAGGGCTTCTGAGGAGTGGCTGGTGAGTTTGGACTGCCGACCTTGCAGTTCAAAACAACCTATGGTCCAGTGTGTTATCCTAGTTGTTTTTTGCTCTGTGGAGAAGAGCCCAGAAAGTGTGAATACCAGTGTGGAATGGTGAGTCCCAGTGGAAATGCAGGTGAGCAGACTGCCCTCTCGTCCTATGAAAACGATGAGAGAACTTACTGGTAGGGTGGGCTGAGTGAGCGAAGACTCTGCCTCCCTGGGGAGTCTCTGGCTTCTCTGGCTGAGATGTGGATTCACTTGGGAAACGCCTGATGGACCTTTTGTCTTTGCCATCACTTGCTGTCTCACACTAGTAGTGGGTGCCTATGTGTGTCTGTGAGCACCCTGGCTCAGAGGGTCGCTGTCCATCACCACTCCTCCTGACAGCAGTGAAGACAATGTGACATGCTGGTCACCAATTGATATAGCTAAGTGGAACAGGAGTATATTCATCTGTTCATTTCATTGTGTCTTCTCTCCTCCCACCAACTGTGACCAACACAGCTCTCCTCTACCATCTAGGGCCCTAGTAGCACAGTGGGCTAACGGCTGGAACTCCCCAGCACTTGGTACAAAAACGATAAGGCAGTCCGTTTCCATAGAGGTTTACAGAGTCACCTCGACAGCTATGGGTTTGGGTTGGGCAACTGTTGCTGTTAAGTACTTTCCAGTTGGGAGTGTCATGCCCACCTTGGTTGTAGATGGGACTGTTAGGATCTGGACTGTTAGGATCTGTTAGGATCTGCTAGGATCTGCAGGGGTTTTCCTGGCTGCTTGCCAGAAGTACTCCTCGAGGCCTTCCCTCTAGCTTGTCTCAGTGTAGAAGCTCCTCTGAACCTTGCTCAGCATCATAGCCACACGAAAGCCTCCGTGGACAGATGCGGTAGCTGCACATGAGGTGTCCTGGCCTCCCCCATGGAATGACCAGTTTCCGCTAGATCTGAGTAGAAGACAGGATATGATGAGAAGACCAGTTCCGGCTACAAGGACCCTTTAAATATGACAGATGTGAAAGATGAGTATTAGAAACAGAGCCAGGCTCTAACACAGTTAGAGAAGCTCTGTAGACCTCGGGAGATTAACTATGGGTACTGCTGTACCCATTCTCTCGTCTCAGTGGGGAGGTCCTCTGTAGCATCGCTTTGGGTTAGAACCAACTCAGCAACAACAGAGCTGCTCCTTCCCACCTGTGGCTTGAATGGCATACTTTGCAGTGCCTTCCCACTCTTGACTTCACGAATGTATGATGCGGTATCCTTCCTTTTTAACATAATCTTTTTACAGTGGAAGCTGAAGGCAACTTGCTTTTCCCAGGGGAGGCTCTCTCGATCACCATTCCTCCTGACAGCTCTGGAAACAGCATATTCGCTTCCCCAGGACTTGGAGGTACCATGAATGTTCCTGTGGAGATAATACCTTGACTAACCTTCAGAGCACATGTCACATGGAAGGGAACCATTGTCTTCAGTGAGGCCATACGGCCTCAGCACTTGGTAAGCTGGGACAGCTTTCAAACGAACTGAAACCCTCTAAATACCAAGGCCAAGCCTTACCTGGTTTCCGGCATACATTCCACAGGACGGATTGGCATGTGCCTGTGGGCTTGAAACTTACATTCAGACCTCGTTGTTAGTGCTGTAGAGTGAGTTCCAACTCACAGCAGTCCTGCATAGGGTTTCTGAGAGCGGCGGATGGGTTTGGACCACTAACCTGGTGGATAACAGCTCAGTGCTTACCCTACAGTGCTGCACAGGACTCAGTTGTGAACCTTGAAAAATCTCAAAATAGCTCCTTTCTTTGTGAGGATGCCTTGGAAATGTGTCAGACTGGGACCTTTGAGGACTTGTCTTAATCCGACATTAAAGCATGTCTAATGGGAGGTCACTGAATATCAGAGTGGCTCATGCCGATGTGGGGAGAGGGCAAAGCATAACTCAGTAGGAACGGAGACTGTGCAAGTATTAAAAACCTCGGATGTTGTAAAGCAATTAACAGTTTAGAAAAATACAGGCTACACGGAGTGGGTTTCCAACATACATCAACATCAATATGTTCTACATACCCCCTGAGGTCAGTCTTTAAATTGCACACTGTGATCATTGACACATCTTTTAGTGTGTCATTCATATTTCTCCCTTAACCCATCTTTCAAACCTCACTGCCTCCTATTCCCATCCACTTTCCAGGCTCTTGAAAATGGCTGGCATGGAAACAAACGATGAAGTGAGAAGAGCTGTTTCATTGTGGGGATTGCAGTCAGTGATAAGAAACAGAATAGCAGTTGTTGGATGGAAAACTGACCTGCTCCCGGAAATTTCACCCAATTCACAATAAAAAGTTAAAAAAAAAACAACAACCCAAAAGCAACTGAAAACATCCTACTGGTCATTTCTGTGTTGTTGTGAGGTGCCATCAAGTCAGTTGTGACTCAAGGACGCTCTGCACAACACAACGAAACACTGTCCAGACCTGCACCATCCTCATAATCATTACACTTGAGGCTACGGCTGCTTGAGGGCTCATGTGGCCAAGCCCTGACTTTTGTCCTTAATGTATGAAAGCACTCTTGGATTCATCCAACATAGGTGACCAGCTTTATTTGTATTTCTCTCATGCTGGTAATGGAGTTTTTATGGCATAATAAAATATCTGCGGGCACATAGCACTTTTCATCTTCTATTTCCTTGAATTGGGACCATTTGCCAGCATGCCGTGCTCTTAAAGAAGGCTTACTTCACCATGACTGTGCTTGGAAGGAGAACAATTTTCAAGTTTTTTGCCAGCTCATAAGCTTGCAGGCTACAGAAGAGAGGGTCTCCATGCATTTAATTTCCCTGATCTTTTCTACACCCCTGGCTCTGAGCATTTAACCTTTTTTCATAGTTATTGGTCTTCTGAAATGGATATTTTGACTTTGACAAGAAAGTTCAAGAGACCTGAATTCCGGAGAGCTCCACAACTTCCTTACAGTGAATGTAACATCATTTTAGGCATTCTTTCAAATGTTCCTGGTCCCCGTCTTTTTCTTGTCCTGGTTTTCGTTGGTATTACTTAAAATGAAATGTATGTGCGTCAAAAGATATTTGTAAAAATGTTTGCAAGCATTAAACGACAATTCTTAGCAGTGGGCTGAGAATTTGGTTGCTAACCGAAAGGCCATCTGTTCAAACCCGCCAGCTGCTCTGCAGAAGAAAGATGGCAGTCTGCTCCTGCCAAGATTCCCAGCCCTGGAAACCAGAATGGTTAGTTTTCCCCTGTCCTGTTGTTGTTATTAAGTGCCATCGAGTTGGTTCCAACTCATAGAGACCCTGTCTAGTGTTTCCAAAGAGTGGCTGCTGAGTTTGAACTGCTAACCATTTGGTTCTGACAAGCACTGCCATCGAGTGCGTACCCTACAGCACCACTCCAGGGCTCCACTCTGCCCTAGGGGGTCGCAGTAAGTCAGGATCAACTTCATAAAAGTAGGTGGTGGGTTTTATTATTGTTGTTTTTCCCCAAACCTCATTTCTCCATGAGATCAGAAGATCTAGAGAGTGCCCAGCTACAATTATGAAGTTTTGATTAAAGAGTCTATAAAATAATCCTGATTGAAAGGAGGGAAATTCAGAACAGCTTTCAAATTCTCGTAGACTCCAGACTCTCTAGAGGCAACGGGGATTGGATGAACCTGTGAAACTATTGCCCTGAGATCATCTTTAAAGATTAAGCCTAAACTAACCCCTGAAGTTTTCTTAAATATGAAAAATTACTTAGTATCGCTAGTAAAAAATGTGCACTTTGAGTATCAAGTTCTTTTAAGAACTGTATGGTATCAAATTAGCAACAGCAACTTGAAGGCTTAGCTATGAACCTTAAGGGGCAGTGAGTTTATGTTTGTGATGGAGGGAACACTCAGAGAAGAAGGCTGAGAAAAGGGTTGTGTGACTCGAAGACTGTAATCAGTGTCCCTAAATAATGCCTAGTCTGTTACAGTAGTACATAGGGTCACCATGGGTTGTAACTAACTCTACAGCACCTAACAACGACAAATAGATATACAGAGTTGGTGTATGTTTGGCTCTGTGTATTCTCCACATCTCCCTGGCCTTGTTTTGCCTGATGATGTGGCGCTTTTCTGTCTTTTCACATAGGTGTAGTCAGCTTGATTACTGTGCACTCCATCTGGTGAGGTCTATGGGTATAGTCCTTTATGTTGCTTACAAAGGTATTTGCAGTAAGTAACTCGGTCTTGCAAAATTTTATCATGCCATCTCCAGCATCATTTCTATCACCAAGGCCATATTTTCTAACTACCAATCTTTCCTCTTTGTTTCCAACATTTGCATTCTATTCACCAGTAATTATTATTGCATCCTGATTGCGTGTTTGATCAATTTCTGACTGAATAAGTTGGTAGAACAATTGAATCATCATTTGCTTTAGTTTTGGGTATGTAAATTTGAATAATAGTGATATTAAGTGGTCTTCCTTTGGAGGCACATGGGTACTATCTTGTCACCAACAGTGTTGTACTTAAAGAGAACTTGAACTGAACTGTGACTGACTGAAAATGATGTCAGTCGTCTTCAATTTGACGTTCCCAATATAGTAAACCATCTAACTGTCAGATCCAATACCGGTCCATTTTAGCTCACTAATGGCTACAATACTAATCTTACTCTATTCCATTTCATTTTTTACAATTACAGATTTTCCTAGATTAATACTTTGTGCATTCTGTGTTTCTACTATTAATGGATGTTACAGCTGGGTTGGGTTTTTTTCATTTTCAGTTGGGCGTCATCAGCAAATAATAATAATAAAAAAAAATCCAGTATTTTCAAAAGGACCCTTATATCTGAGCTGTGTTCTCTGCCTCCCTTCTGTAGAGATGCTCTGAGTTCCTATGCACATTTGTTGTTGTTGTTGTTATTAAACTTATGCAGTCTTTTGCTGGTTCTACAAATGTTATCATAGAGCCTAAAGTCACCTTTGCCCTTTGCTTCGCAACCCTTAAAACCCTTAAAAAATTGAGATTATTTCTGTACACAAAGCTGCCTATTCCCTGGGTGGTGCAAATGTCTAACAGCCCAGATATTAATGGAAAGGTTGCAGAAGCATGTCCATCCAGAAGTGTCTCAGAAGAAAGACCTGGCAATCATATGGCACATAGTTCTGTTCTCACTCACACGGGGCCTCCACAGGTTGACTTGACAGGAAATAGTGGTGTGTTTAAAAATAACTGCAGAGTATAAAGGGGTTTAAAAAAGTTTGTGGAAAAATGGAATCTAAAGTTAATAGAATCTTTTCCATGAACTTTTTGAAGTTCCCTTGTACTTTGTTAGATAAACATATTGTGGCTTACTGTACAGGATTGTTGATTATTCCCTCTCTTTATTTCACATAATACAACGTGAGATAATAGTGTACGGGATCCTGTCTTACACATGGGAGCAAATCTTCCCGATAATTGGCTTACAGGAATGGCAGTTCCAGATTTTGCAGATGTATGGGATTCTCAGCAGAGAGTCAGTATAAGAAGAGGAGGCCCCTCAGTGAGATGAATTGGCACAGTAAATGCAACAATGGACCCTAATGTAGCAGTTGCCAGGATGGCAGGACCGAGTGACGTTCCCGTCTGTTGTACACAGGGTCGCTCTGAGTTGGAGCCAACAACACCTATCTACAACAGTTGAATAATAATTGTAAATGGAAAATTTTAGCAGCAGAAATATTCCACAGTACATAGGATAGACGAGAGTCCCATTGCATCCATCTGTGTCTTAGGAATAGTGTTAGCATTCCTTGCAGCTTTCACCTACAATGGTGGTCAGTGGAACCTGGGGTAGAAGACCATCTGTAACAGAAAAGCAGCATTTTCCACCCTGTTTTACCCTGTCCCTGCCAACTCTTCAACGTCGATGAATGGCACATTGAGATGGTGTCTCACAGTTACATGAGGTAGCTTCAGAAAGTTCATGGCAATGAAGTGAAAAGATAATGTTTATGTTCTGGGAACTATTTGAATCTCCTTGGTATTCAGTAATGCCCTTGCTTTGTTTGTTATGTGTGAAGTACAGTATTCTTTGTCACCACTGCTGTCTTAGATTCTGTACAAAATGGTTCTTTTATGAAATACAGAACAGATCTTTATATTTTAGAAATTTAAAAAAACACAACTTTTAATTGCCTTTCTATAATGAAGTTGTATCGATACATATTCAGTATTGTCCATGCAAACTCTCTCTGTTAATAACCCAGTGCTATTTTTGGTGGTGGCGTTTGTTTTGGGTACTGGCTGTTTTTGGTGATGTGAGTGCTCGAATGTCTTCAGGAAGGAAATGAATCATCATTATAATAAGTTCCCTATTATGAAGTCAGAATGAATTTGCTTGAAAAGTACCTCAGATCATCCACTCTCAAGCTCATTCCTCTTAGAGTAAGTTCTTAACAAACTTTCTTGTCAAGTAACACCCACACTCGCTTAGAATAAAGATTTCATGGAGCCATCTTGATTTTATTTTTTGTGTACATATAGTACTTGACTGTGAACCACAGGGTTAACAGTTCAACTCCATGAGCTACTCCTTGGAAAACCTATACAGGGTGGCTATGAGTCAAAAATGATTTGATGACCCTTAACAGTAACAAAACCAACAGTACTTGAAGGAGCCCTGGTAGAGCAGTAGGTAAAGCAAAGTTGGCGGTTCAACCCTACCAGCCACTGCACTGAAGAAAGAGGCAGTGTACTCCCGTAAAGATTTACAGTCTGGGACACCCCATGGAGCAGTTCTGCTTTGTCCTGTGGGATGAGTCCAAATCCTCTCCGTGGCCTTAGGGTTAGTTTGTTGAGTTTATATGTAAAGGGAGTAGTAGCTGTTCATCAGAATAACTATGTTTAGGAAATACGTACAGAACAGAACGGAACCTTGTCAGGACCATAATCTCCAGGAGATCCCTGGTGGTACAGTGGTCAGGTACTCAGCGACAAGCTCACTAGGTGAAAGCCACCACCACTCCATGATGGGGCGCCTGCACCCGTAAAGATTGACAGCTTTGCAGATCCTATGGGGAAGTTCTACTCTGTCCTGCAGGGTTGCTGTGAGTCGAAATTTACTTGAGATTAGTGAGTTTGAGTTGGTCTTTTGGAGTTTTTGCATGAATAAGTGACATTAGAGTCTTGGTGTGGCACTGTGGGTTAATGCACCAGACTGCAAAGCCGTTTGAACTGCAAGGTTGGCAGTTCAAGCTCACCAGCTGCTCCTTGAAAACCCTATACAGCGTCGCTATGGGTCAGAATCGACTGGATGGCACTTGACGACAACTACAACAACAAGTGACATTAAGGTCATCCTGGTGTTCAACTGGTACCATTATTTGTTTCCAAACGTTTTCTTCACCCTTAACTGGAAGTTCAGTGTCTCCAGGGACTGTGTTTATTTATGATGCAGCCATTGGTGACTGCTGTGCAAAACAAAGCCCCAGAGAGGGTTTACAACACTGTGCATTATTATGGAAGCAGAAAGCCTCATCTTTCACCCTCAGACTAGATAATAGATTTGAACTGCAAACTTTGCAGTTAGCAGTCCATAACCTCTGTAAATATTGGCATGTGTTTTTCTTTTTTTCTTGAGACCTTATTCCAAGTCATGATTGGCAGAAGTTGCTTCTAAAAAACTAGTGGTATCTAATGGTCTGCAGATACACATTGTAGGGGTTTACTACCATCTGATGGTGTAGGGAACACACACCATAGGGGTTTACCGCCATCCCCACCAGCTGATGGTCTAGGGAGCACATACTGTAGGATTTACCACCATCTGATGCTCTGGAGACACACACTAGGAATTTCTCCACCAGTGCCACCCTTTGAAAGAGAAGAGGTACAAAAGAACAGAGTTGGTGTCATATAAAGGGTAAGCAGGCAGTTTGAGGAATTTGTGGTGAGCCTGTTTCATTTACCACCATCTTGTTTCCATCTGCCTTGACCAGGGCCTTGCCCCTTATTCTTCAGTCTTTGTTCCAGGGTCTCTGCTTTAGCTGCTTACTTCTCATCTTTACCCCTGAAGTGAATTCCTCCTCATCTCACTTGTGGAACCTTGAGAGCCCTCCCACACAAAAATAACCACAATACAAAACCAACACAATGACAGAGCTGATTCCAACGTTTAGCAACCCTATGAGACGGAGTAGAACTGTCCCCAAGGGTGTTCCAAGTCTGGACTGCACTGAAGCTGACTCCATGTCTTCCTCCCATGGAGCATCTGCTGGGTTCAAACCACGGCCTGTCAGTTAACCCCTGAGCTACCAGGACCCCTTTTGAGATTCTTAGTTGTCCTTCAGAGCCTTTTGTCTTCTGAGCTTCCGAATGCAGAGCCACCTGCTTACCTTGAATAAAGATGAGGCTGTTGTCTTGCATTATGGTTCAGTGCTGTCTGACAGAAAAGGGCTCTGGAAGACAATGTGTGCATTTTTCAGTTGTTCATTGAGAAGGAAGAGGAGACACTCTAGACCCCTCCATTCCTTGCTGTATGGATTGGAGGTGTGGAAAGAAGCCCCCTTGGGCAAAGACACAAGGAGTGTGACCATCTCCCTGTCGAGCCCCAGGCGAACTGGACTGTTTCATGAGAAGTAAATGATTAGCTTAGTTAGGCCACTGTCATTTGTGGTCTGTGCTAACTCAGCTGAAACTTTCCCTCATCTGGCCTTGAGGCAGCTGGTGAAGAAAAATGGGAGTGAAATCCTTGGTACTGTTCCTTAGCCACAGAGCGAGACTCTCACAAGATTTATGAGCAAGAGGGCCAAAAGTGAAATTGCATTTGGAAGATCTGCAATTTAACAGTGTACTCAGGACACCCGTCATATGAATGAGAGCTAATTGGTGGGAAGAGGGCCCTTGTGTGGTGAATGTCATTAGAAGAACTACAGCAGAAACAGCAGTCTGGGTCCATCCTCATGACAGTGTTGACCTGGTACCTTTCTGTGTCTCAGGAGCCATGGAAAAGTGTTTGGGCCACGCCTGCTGCTGCCTCAGTCTCCCGAGTGAGGTGGTGCCTGAGGAGAAGAGGCTCATCCGACATCTCGTTAGCAGAGAGCGGCAAGCAAATGGGGATGGGTGTGGAGAAGAAGGAACATTAATAATAATCAGCAGAAGAGCAACACATTAACAAAGGTACAGAAGGAGGAGATGGATGATGAAATACAGAAGGAGCTAAGTAAAAGTAAACGGAGCATGATAGATAAAGTATCTGAGAGGACAGAAGCAAGCAAGACCAAAGCAAGATAAACCGATGCCCTTGAACCATGGTGCTGGAGTTGGAGAAGAATATTAAATATACCATGGACTGCCAAAAGAACAAACAAATATGTCTTTGGAAAAGTACAGCCTGAATCTCGTTAGAAGCCAGGATAGGGAGACCTTGTGTCACGTACTGTGGACATGTTTTTTTGAGAGGCCAGTTTCTGGAGGACATCATCCTTGGCAAAGTGGAGAGTTATTGACAAAGAGGCAGACCCCCATGGAGATGGACCAGCTCAGTGTTTGTAACAGTGGGCTCAAACCGAACAAGAATTGTGAGCCTAGAGCAAGACTAGGCAGTTGTGTTGTGTCCATGGGGTTGCTATGAGTCAGAACTGACTCAACGGCACCTGATGGCAACACCAAATAAAGTCAAGGAAACTGTGGAAAGGGGAGCATGTCCAGGGAGTCATTCTGGAGATGAATCATGGTCACACTCACCTTCCAGTGAAGACTTTCTGTCTAAGAGACTTCATCCCATTGGTGAGGTGGACTGCATACCGTTGGGTGGGGGTGCGATAAAGTTCTCTGATTACGAGCAGATGTACCGAAATAGTCATAACAAAGACTTTGGTCCATCTGCCCAGAAGGAACCAGGCAGGGAGGCAACCCGAAATCAGGAAGCTGGCCCAAAGAACCGAGCGCTACTCGTTTCATCCTACTCCCTCTGTGGTGTGTGTTGACTGTGGCAATCTGTGCATTTAGCATCTAGACTTGGGATGGCGATAGATTACAGCAAACAGCAGAGCTGGAAGTAGATGTCACTTCTGTCCCAGGAGTACCTGCTCACGTAAATATAGTTAGAGGCCAGGTCTCTGTCCCCTACCCCAAGAAATAAAAGGCAAAGAACCATGGGCTACCACTTACAGAAAATGAGAAAAATAATGATGGGAAGTCCAGGCACAGCCTGTTTCAGGACGCCTCACTCTATGGCGCTCTGCAGAACCTGTGTTTACTACTGGGAGGTTCCTGGCAACCTTGTGTGGAGCAAGTCTGTCGACACCGTTCTTCCAGCAGCATGTGGGCATCGGGATATTTCAAACTTTTCCCTCATGCGGTTAAGATGAAAGCATAGTGTAAACGTCACTTTTCTGTGCACAGGGAAAACAACAAATGGGTGTGACTTGAATGATTATAATAATGGCGTGATTGTAATGGACTGGAAGCAGACTCCCAGTATTTCCGAGGTCTGCCAGTACTGTTAAGCCATCTGAACTGTTGCCAGAGGTTGGCTGTGTTTCAGACCATGGCTTTGGTATTGCATGGTGCATGCCCAGATCCTAATTGTGAGGGGACCTGGGGAACCTCAATCCCCCTCAACCCCCCACACACACAGAAGGAGAAGGGTTGGTGAATGCACAGTTGGTTGTCTGTGCAGCAACAGCACACAGATCCACGCTTCACTTTCTAGAGTGTCTGTTTAATTCCCAGGCACTATCACGGCCCCTCTGCCAGCACCATTCTCTTGTAATTACTATTTTTATAATTTTGCAGAACACTTTGACATGTGGTAGAGTAAAATTTCCCGTTATGTCTCTTTTTTTCCCCCAAAAAAACAAGTTATTAGCTTTTTCATGCAAAAATAACTTTATTTTAAAAATTGTGACGGTATTCCCTGCGCACACACAGGGGGAGAGAGAGAGAGCGAGAGAGAGAGAGAGGAATTCTTCCAGCGTTTAGAATGGAAATGCTTTATATTTATAAATGCTCTCTTCCAGACCACCACAATACAGTGAGTAACACGGTAAAGGGAATCACATCAATGTTTGGCTTTCATGGTGCCCAGAAAAGTCATGTTTATGTTCTACTGTTGTCTCTGAGGAACCCTGGTGGTGCTGTGGGGTAGATGCTGTACTGTTTCCTGCAAGGTCAGCGGTTCAAATGCATCCGCCATTCCACAGGAGAAAGCTGCGGCTTTCTGCTGCCATAAAGATGTGCAGCCTTAGAACCTTTCACGACGTCTCTGGGCGTGGGAAATTGGCTCGGTGGCTGTGAAAGTGGGGAGTCTAAGAACTGTGCAGTGGCATGCTGGAAAAGTCTGAAATCGTGTGAGGATGACCACAGTGGGTCACAGACACAAGGTAGACACACGCTGTTGGGAAAATGGTGCTGATAGACTTGCTTGTCGCAGACTTGCCGTGAACCTTCCATTTGTAAAAAGACACAGCATCTGAGAAGCACAGTAAAGCAGCCAATGCAATAAAATGAGGTCTACCTGGACTTTCATTTGAGGAAAACATCAACATTTGTATATTACTCATCCTGCCATCTAAAGGCCAGTACTTCAGAGACAAATCAAATACTCAAACTCTTCATTTGAATCCCTTTGAAAGGATTCTGGGACACTATCAAATGAAAACAAAAATGACTGGACAAAATAAAATTTAAAAATCAGCCAAGGACATCACATCATCCACCAGTGACTGGTGCTATTTAGACAGAAGCCATCTGAGTCCACCCAGGACAGGTGGGTCATTTCTGAAAGCACGTGGGTCCGGCAGACCGCTCATGGGTGCATGGGCCACACGTCAGCGCTGGCTGCCTGCCCTGACTTTGCTCCTCTTTCCTGTGTTTTGAGAAAATCACTGTTCTATTCCCAGATTCACGAATTGCAGCCCCAAACACCTGATGATTTTGAAAGATTATGACGTATTTCTGTTTCCCACCAAAGCTCACTCCTGCGATGTGTGAGATGGTCAGCTGGGTGTCAACTGGGATCGTTGTTAAAATGTTCATGATAAAATTGCTGCTTCTTTTCTGTCATTAAGTTGATCCCATTAGGTTCTCTATTGTAGATGAAACCGGAAAGCCTCTGATTTCACGCACAATCAGGAGAAATGTTGGTGCGTCTGAAAACCAAACCCTCTGTTGTCAAGTCCGTTCTGGCTCAGAGTGGAATTGTCCTGTAGGTTCCGAGGCAGTCAGGCTTTCACCCTTGGAGCAGTTGTTGGGCTTGAACTGTCAGTCTTCCGGCTAGAAGCCCAGTGCTTAACCAGTGTGCCACCAGGGTTCTTTGATGATAACAACACTGCTCTTTACTCAGCACAGGTGATCTGCCAGCGCTGTTCTAACTCTTGACTTGAATCTATGTATGTAGTCCTCAGATACGGAGGATAACCCTGGACTGCTAACCACAGATTCAGCAGTTCAAAACTACCAGCCGCTGGAAGCCCAGAAATAACAACAGCAACATCATTTTCTTTGGAGTCCCTGGGAGGTGCAAATGGTAAATGTGCTCAGCTGCTGAATCAACAGTTGCAGTTTCCAATACCTAGAGGCAACTCAGAAGAAAGGTCTAGCAATCTACTTCTGAAACCTCAACCGTGGAAACCCTATGGAGCCTGGTACTACTTTGACACACATGGCGGCACCATGAGTCGGATGGCAGTTTTATTAGCTTCTTTATTTTGCAGATGGGAAGATGAGGCGTGTTCGCTCAAGCAAATTTCCCAAGCACTCTCACACTGCACTAGAGCTCAGATTCCATCCTGACACTGTGGCTCTCCTATGGCTACACGATAAGGATTCTCATCCCATTCTTTCTCTTCTTCCTTTTCACTATTGTTGTTGTGGTTATGTGCCATGGAGTTGGTTCCGACTCATAGCGACCCTGTACAGGGTTTCTGAGGCTGTAAATGTTTACAGGAACAGAACGCCTCATCTTTCTGCGGTGGAACACCTGGTAGTTTTGACCTGGTGACTATGAGGTTCATAACCACGACACTACCAGAACTCCTATCATCTCATTATGTTCTGCTGGATGACTGCAGAAGCCTTCAGCATATTCACAGTATCCTTGAATACTCCAGTCAGAGTTTCCTTTCAATTAATGCCATGGACCCAACTCCCAGCTTGGGATCAAACCCTGTGGTGCCCAGCTTGGGTCAACTGGTCCTCTCTTACTCCTTGTACCAGCAGAGCACAGAGGTCCCATCAAACCTACCAACTTCCCCATCTTCTTCAGTCATACCTCCTCACCTCCCATTGGCCAACGCAAGTCACATGACTGAGCCCAACTGTCAAGGGGTGGAGACATGACCTCCATCCACCATGAGATGAAGGAAATCTTAAGGGTAAATCGAGGTCAACATGGTGATCAATGATGCAGTTTTTCCTTCAATGAGTGTAAAGGCAGCGACATATTTAAACAATCATAGAATCTACCACATGCTCATTCGGGAACAATACCCAAACTTTCCCTCAGCTTTCTAAAATATAAACACGATTCTCTAAGCTTTTAACATTCCAAAGTGTTAGTGGAACAAAATAAATATTAATACAAGTGCACAGCCCTTTTGTGACACAGTGGTTGATGAATTACAGCCGGGCACCCAGTGCTCAGATGTCTCGGTGGTTGGTTCTCACCAATGGAAACCATGAAAAAACTAAGAAGCAGGTCATTAAGGGGTTTGATTGTTTCAAATATGGAGTTTATGTACTAGCTGCTTTCAGGAATTGCCTGAAATTTTACTACCTATTCGCTCAGAAAAGCACAATTCCAGAAGTTTACCGACTCCGCCTTAAGACATTTTACTCCAGAAATTGCCCTAAAAACAACCAGCTCAAAATGGAGGCATTATACTGTTGTCCTCCTAAAAAGAAAAACTAAAAAAAATTCCATCATTTCCTGCCCTGCCCTGTGGCCTCTATGGTATTGTTAAGAAAGCAGCTTCCCCCTAAGTCTATGGCTGGTAGAGGTTCTACCAGGTGAGCAGGTGCTGTCTCAGGGGCGAAGGGAGGGCACGTAGGACAGAAAAGGAAAGCATCATATGGCTGTTCTTGGGAAAGTTTTCCTGTTGTTTGGAAGGTCATGTGTGGAGGGAGGTGTCTGAACAATGTTATTTTCTTGCCTTCCTCCCATAGTGCTGTTGTTAGGTGCTGGCAAATCATTCCCACTCACCGCTACCCTACTGAGAGCATCACTGTTTACCTTAGCTAAGGACAAGATAATCAAGCACCGCCTGAGAGCATCTTAAACACACACACACTCACAACCTGTCCTTGGCTCTTAGATGTATGTTTGAATGATGTTTACTCGGAGTGTTAATAATTGCCTGGCTCTGCTTGGAGCCTGGTCCCATTTGTGTAACATCTAATAAGCAGTGGCCATCTGGACACAGAGGTACTGGGAGAGTTAATCATGCCCACCTTAGAGCTAGGTATTGAGGCACCATGAGCACCTTACGATTTAGTGTGCGTGATAGAATTGTAGCCCACCTGCATGTTGTACCAATTGGCATTGTGCAAATAAGTATAAATAGCATTTGAAACAGAGTCAGCTGAGCAGCGCTTAAACCAGCCTGTTGACTTATGAGGTATTTCTGCAGCAGATTTTGTAGTTGTAACAATAAAAACTCCTCTTTCTTGGTTTATGTGGAGCAGGTATTAATCGGACTCAGTTGCTCCAGAGTACAGGACCCACAGTGTGGGGTGACATTGTGTATAACAGAGTGAAACACTGTTCTGTTCTCAGTCGTTCTGTGTGAGCCCATTGCTGCTGTCCCTGTGTCAGTCCAGCTCCTCTTGGGTTCCGGCAGTCCAGTGTTAATTCAGTATTCTTTCTCAGCACCGTAACTCAGATGCATCCATTCTACTGTCTTCCTTATTCATAGTCCAGCTTTCACATGCATATGATGCGATTGGTCAGGGGCACCTTAGTGCTCAGAATAACATGTATGTGTTGGTGTTGTTAAGTGCCGTCAAGTGAATTCTGACCCATAGAGACCCTCATCGGGGTTTCCGAGTTGCGACTGGTGAACTTGAACTGCCAACCTCGTAGTTCAAACGGCTTTGCAGTCCAGCGCGTTAACCCACTGCGCCACCCCAGGACTCCAGCATACATTGGTGGATAGTTTACATGCTCTCCATGCATCATCATTCCACAGCATTTGCTTCCATTCCCTCTGCGTTTTTCTTTTCTTTGTTTGTTTGTGGTTTTTTTGGATGTACACCGAAGCACTCAGGAATAGACAACCATTTAAACAACCAAAGGGCATACCCAGCAAGCCCTCCCCCGGGCCGTCAGCATACAGCCCCTCTCCCTCCCTGAGTCCAGGGTCCCTAGCCACTGCACATCTCCACATCATTGTCTCTGCCTCTATCTCTGGTGTCACTGCTTCTCTGGATAGTATCCTGCACTCTGTTCTTCTCCCTTGATGGTCCCAGGGTCCTCCACTCCTCTCCTTTGGAGCCCACCTGCGTGTTGATCCACCACTCCCCGCCTTTGGTTACAAAGCCTTTACATTTGCAACTCACAGTCAGTCCTGATAGCAGTTATTCCCTATTGAACCACATAGTCTTATCCTCATCTCTTTTCACCACACTGGTCCAGACAGGTTGGAAAGCATCCAGTGGAGATTCTACCTTCCTTCCCCTGTCCCTTCTGAAACTAGGCCCCCTCTTGAAAGCTTGTAAGCCAGTCACTTTGTGCCTTTGTAGTCCTCCCATTGTGGGTAGCCCTGTCAATCCTGTGTCCTGAGGGGGTGGGAATGACCCTTGTTGTAAAGATCTGTTCCGTCTTCTGAACTAATACATCTGTAAGTGTAGGTCAGGTTCATCAAATTGTAGTGGATTATTATTTTTTCCCTCTTCTTTCGTCCTTGAATTCGGATTATCCGGTCATTCAAATGGTCAAGTAGGTGTTATCTGCAAGCATGGGTGTTCTGCATCTCTGCTCGCTTCAGATCAGCTGGATGCTTCACTCTCCGTTCTAGTCCTTGGTGGCCATGTCCCTGTCCCTGGGTCCAGAAGTCCCCAGGTTTCGCCATACTGCTGGCCAACCAGGTCTCCATCCAGGTGGACAGGAGTCTGTGGAATGTGGACGGACTTAGTCACAACTTCATTGCTGTTTCCCCCCCACTTTCCCTTATCAGTAGATCAACATGGTCTCCAGCAAGACCACATGCCTTCTCATGTATTCCCCTTGAGTCTCAGTCTTGGAAGGGGGTTTGCCCTGATGACTCCCTGCAAACAACTTGCTTGTTATTGTAGTTGTCGATTGAACTGCTGTTACTGTTTTTTATTTTTCCTGCTGGTCTTTCAAGAAACGTCTTCTCTTCTTCCACTAGTTCCAGGCTGCTCTGCTTGTCCTTTCAAGTGGAAATTTCCCACCTCAGAAAATTCTGGATGAAGATCCGGATTCCATCTATGGTCACATGCAATGTAAAGGCTCTGCAGGAAGCCTCCTTCACTGGGCAAGTTCTAGCCCCATTTTAGGTATTCTAATCAGTTTTAGGCTGAAGATGGACTTACAAGCTTTCTATGGTGATGTTTCTGGCTATTCCCGTCTGTCCCCTGAATGTGTCTATTTTGCAATGGTAGGCAAGGGAAATCAAGATTCAAAAGACAGCCAAGCATCTTAACATTATTTCCCCTCTTTTACCATTCAAACCATGCCTCAAGAGTCCCGTTCGAAGGTTGTGTATGCATCACTATTTATCTCTGTCACACATAGCCCATGCAAACCTGTCTAAATGTTCTCTCATCTGTCTTGTTCTTCCATTCCCATCCCCCTTCTAGTGTAGTGCCTCCTACCACCCCCAAGCACTCAAACTATCTTGTGTCTATTCCCTACCTGTGTTCCACCTTCCCTCCCTCCCCTCACCCCACCCCCTACACCCCGGTAACTAGCAAAGAATTTTTTTTTCCCCGTTTAGTGTGGGTACTTTCTCTTAAGCTTTTACAATAATGGTCATATGCAGTATTTCTCCTTTTGTGACTAATGAATTTCACTTAGCGTAGTGTCCTCAGGGTTCATCCATGTTATGCGGTGGCTTGCAGCTGCCTTGTTATTCTTCAAGGTACCATAATATTCCATTGTGTGTATGTACCACAGTTTGTTTATCTATTCTTCCATTGATAGACACTTAGGCTGTCTCCATCTTTTTGCTATTGTAAATAGTGCTGCTATGAACATTGGTGTGCATTTATCTGCTTAGTTATGGTTCGTATTTCTTGTGGGTAAATACCAAGTAGAGGAATTGCTGGATCATAAGGTATTTCTATTTCCAACATTCTGAGGAAGCGCCATACTGTTTTCCAGCGTTGTTGGATCATTTTGCATTCCCATCAGCAATGCAGACCGGTCCCAATCTCTCTGCATCCTCTCCAGCATTTATTGTCCTCTACTTTTTTGGTCTTTGCTGTTATTGCTGGTGTGAGATGATATCTCATTGTTGTTTTGACTTGCATCTGTCTAATGGCTAGTGATAGTGAACATTTCTTCCTATGTTTGTTGCCTGCCCGAACCTCCTTCTTGGTGAACTGTCTGTTCATGTCCTGTGCCCATTTTTTACTACGATTATTTGTCTTTTTTCTTGTAGAGGTGTTGTAGTTTCCTATATATTTTAGAAGTGAGTCCCTTGTCTGATGTGTTGTTGCAAAAGATTTTTCCCCATTCTGCGGGTTCCCTTTTTACTTTTTTGGTCTTTTGAAGCACATAAGTTTTTAATTTTTAGTAGGTACCAATCGTCTATTTTGTCTACTTTTGTTTATCTCATTATAAAAATGTTTGGTGGTCTGTATGTGCCCTGTATTAGGGCCCTCATATTTGTCCATATTTTTTCATTGATATCCTTTATAATTCTGGAATTTACATTTACGTCTTTAATCCATGTTGAGTTGGGTTTTTTATAGGGCATGAGGTAAAGATCTTGTTTCAATCTTTTGCATATCGTTTTCCAGTTCTGCTAGCACCATCTGTTGAAGAGACTATCACCTCCCCACGCAATATACTTAGGCACTTTGTCGAAAATCAGTTGGCTGTATGTGGATGGGTTAATTTCTGGATTCTAGATTCTGTTCCATTGATCAGTGTATCTTTCATTTTACCAGTCCAAGGTGTTTTGACCACTGTAGCCATGTAGTAAATTTTGAAATCAGGTAGTGAGAGGCTTCCAACTTTCTTCTTGTTCTTAAGCAGTGCTTTGCTTATCCTGGGTCTCTTTCCTTTCCATATAAAGTTTGTAATTGTTTTCTCCATCTCTTTGAAGAATGGCATTGGAATCTGGATTGGGATTTAGATTGCTTTGGGTAGTATTGACATTTTCACAATGTTAAGTCTTCCGATCCAGAAGCATGGTATATTCTTCCATTTTTGTAGGTCTCTTTTGGTCTCTTGTAGTAGTGTTTTGTAGGTTTTTTTTTTGTATAGGTCCTTTGATAGTCTGGTTATATTTATTCCTAGATATTTCATCCTTTGGGTGGCTGTTGAAAATGGTATTGCTTTCCTAATGTCGTTTTCAGCACTGTCATTATTGGTATAGAGGAATTCAAATGATTTCTGTACGTTGATGTTATACCCTGCCACTTTGCTGAATCTTCTATTGAAGTCTAGTAGCTTTTTTACTGAGTCTTTGGTGTTTCCTATGTATAGGATCATATTGTCTGCAAATAGGGTTTTACTTCCTCTTTGCCAATTTGGATGCCTTTCATTTCCCTATCTTGCCGTATAGCTCTTACTAAGACTGCCAGCACAATATTGAATAGGAGTGGTGACAAAGGGCATCCTTGTCGGGTTCCTGTTTGCAAAGGGAAGGCTTTCAGGTTCTCTACATTGAGGGTGATGAAGGCTGTTGGTTTTGTATGTATGGTCTTAATTATGTTGAGGAATTTCCCTTCAGTTCCTACTTTCTTGAGGGTTTTTATCAGGAATCAATGTTGGATTTTTTCAAATGCCTTTTCTGCATCAATCGATAAGATCATGTGTTTCTTTTCCTTTTTCTTATTTATATGGTGGCTTACAGTGATTATTTTTCTAATGACGAACCATCGTTGCATCCCTGACATGAATCCCACTTGGTCATGATGTATTATTTTTTTGATGTGCTGATGGATTCTGTTAGCTAGGATTTTGTTGAGAATTTTTGCATCTGTGTTCATGAGGGATATTGGTCTATAATTTTCTTTCTTAGTGACGTCCTTCCCTGGTTTTGGTATGAGGGTTATGGTTGCTTCATAAAATGTATTAGGAAGTTTTCCATCCTCTTCTATATTCTGGAATAATTTGAGTAGAATTGGTGACCTCTCTTCCCTGAATGTTTGTTAGAATTCTCCAGTGAAGCCATCTGGGACTGGACTTCTTTTGGTTGGGAATTTTTTGATGACCTGATCAATTTCTTCTTTTGTTATGGGTTTGTTCAAGTCTTCTACTTCATTCTGTGTAAGTTTAGGTAAGTAGTGTTTTTCTAAAAATGTATCCATTTCTTCTAAGTTTTTCAAATTTGTTTGAGTACAACTCTCCATAGTAATCTGTTATTATCCTTTTGATTTCCTTTGGTTGCGTTGTGACATTCCCCATGTGATTTCTAATGTGTCTTCTCCTTCTTTTCTTTTGTTAGATTTGCCAGTGGTTTGTCAATTTTATTAATTCTTTCAAAGAACCAGCTTCTTGTCCTGTTGATTCTTTCTATAGTTTTTCTGTTTTCTATCTCATTTATTTCTGCTCTAATCTTTATTATTTCCTTTCTTCTGTTGACTGTAGGTTTACTTTGCTGGTCTGTTCCTCATTGTTGGAGATGTACTACTGTGTTAATATTGGTTCTTTCA